>NC_143581.1:140703666-140861896 GCF_048544385.1 Mastigoproctus giganteus
CACACGTGAAGGGAGTGTTGAACATGCGCCTGGTCAGACATGTGTGCCGTGAGCCTGATATTTAAGGTTGTGTCGCCTGAACTTCATTATTGTTGAGAAAGGAGGCAGACGCTTTTAAATTTTAAATGTATTTTAAATTCATCAATTCAATTTTATTTGTTGTAAAGTAAATCAGTTTTTGTAAATTATTATTTTACAGTCTTTATTGTATCATTTCAGTATACTATCCAGTATTATTTTATCATTAAATCGTTTTATTTAAACGGTTGGTGTATTTGTCTAAACTTGTGGTATGTATAACCCCAACCCTAGAAGCCTTTTTGCAGATATGTGGGTGACATGTTTAGTAGTATTTCTGCTAATCAAAATCAATTTTTGGCAATGGCTAAGGATCTCAAGGGAAAAAAAGCTGACCATTTTGCAAATATGCAAGATCATTTGCAAAAATATCTTGTTTTTGAATTTAATAATGAGAAATATGTTGCTGAAATTGAGAAAGTTGTGGATGATTTTTAAAACTGATTCAATGATTTTGAAACAATTGAACAAAGACATTGTTCAATATATTTCTTGTTGACTTAGATATGAAACAAATTGCAGAAAATAAAGAAAAAAAAATTGCTGTGATTTTTAACATGGAGAAAATATTACTTGAAAATGAAATTATTACATTGTGGAATGACATCTTCCTAAAAGCCAGATCATCAGAAAAAGAGTTTTGGAAATATGTTTGCCGAGAAAAGTACCCAAATGTAAAAAAATGCAGTGAACTTTTAAATTCCTGTTTTGATTCCAGATATCTATGTGAATCGGCCTTTTCATACATGAAACAAAGAAAGATGAAGAATCACTGTGCTCTTACGGACTTGCATACAGAAGATTCTTTACAGTTGGCCTTATCACAGTATATCCCCGATTTTGAAACTTGGCAGATGACATGAAGACACAAACTTCACAAAAATTAAAAAATGTTAATTTAAAACAAGAATTCTATTTAATTTTAAAATTTACAAACAACAATTTTCAACATTGTGTTGATTAACTTTTTTAACCTTGTGCAATGAAATTTTTGAGATGGTAGATCGTGGCACATTTTCAAGGAAAAAAGTAGATCGCATCACAAATTAAGTTGGCCACCCCTGATATAGGGCATAGTTTTTTTGGTACATTTCATTTTATGTAATCAAAAAACAAACTCATAAAAAACAATAAGGTGGGATGGGGCGGGAAGGAAACTAATAAACTTTCACTCTCTTAAATATTCTTTTAGCAGCATGGTGTGCAGGTACATCAAGAAATGGAAACTGAAATAATAAGCACTTCAACATGCATGGAGTGAAATCTGGCTTTAATTTTTTAAAGAATTACAGATGATTATTCTCAGACACTCATGGTACTTCCTATGCCACTTATTCAGTGACTGTAAAGACAGAGAACTGGAAAATTATGGTGACTTTATTTTCATAGAGTTGTAAATCTGATTACACATATACTTACTAATATTTAGCCTTTAGTTAATAGAACATAAATTTAGTCAAAAGGTAGCTATTATTAGTAAACATCTGCTGAAGATTAATTTTAGCAGTTTAAATAATCGTTAAATCAGTTAATTTAATCAGTGTTTAATAGAATTAAATAAAACTAAACTTAAGTAAATAAACAGAGAGAGAGAATTTGGATATTATACGATTAGACACCTGTTTGGCAGCTAATCTTTGTGTGGGTTTGTTTGTTTATTATTTAGGAGCATTAGCAACTAAGGCCATATTGCTCCAGGATATGCAGTGGTCATTCCCTGACCTTTCCGCATCCTCCGTATTTGGTGGTGACGGGCTCGAACCCCGGTCTAATCAAGAAGCGTGTGCTACGCACTGCTGCTCCTTCCCACCTGGCTACGGAGGCACCCCAATTGTGTGGGTAGGTTCAAGATTGTTAGAAGGGGAATTGGTTTTCTTTTTTTTGAGGTATAATTATTATGGTTTCTATTCTTGTTTTTGAATGAAAACAAAACATCAAAAAAGGGATTTTTTAAACACACTCATCTGACAAAGAACCAGAAAAAAAATGTACATTACCATCCCCTACGTCCACAAATTAATGAACAGATCAAAAACATAGCCAAAAAACATGAACTCCTCTATGCTTCACCCTTCACAAAGATCCTTTCCATTAAAACTCAGTGTATAATTTACAATGCAAAGATTGTCAAAAATCATATATTGGACAAACTGGTAAACTAATTTTCTGAAAATTTAATTTGCTTGTTTAATCTTTGCCCACATTGTTTTCAGGAGCTTATTTGTTTTGGATACAGAGATGTTTTATGATTATTCGAAAGAATTAAAGAACATAAATATCACATAGTCCATGTCTAATAACAAAATCAGATCCTGCATTCCACACCAGATGCAAGGATCACCAATGGGATTTAAAGAACACTTCTACTGATAGGTACAGGAAACCTAGACTGTACAAATAATTCTTCATTATTGGCATAACCAACAATATTAACCGAAACAAAGGCATGCAGATAAACATTGTTTGTTTCTTTGTTTGTTATTTGGTTTTTAGGAGCATTAGCAACTAAGGCCATATTGCTCCGGGAATATGCGGTGGTCATTTCCTGACCTTTCCGCATCCTCCGTATTGGGTGGTGACGGGCTCGAACCCCGGTCTAATCAAGAAGCGTGTGCTACGCACTGCTGCTCCTTCCCACCTGGCTACGGAGGCGCTCCCAAATAAACATTAACCACATGCATACAGTATGCGTGTGGTTAATGCAGCATACTCACAAAAGCAAATTATTAGACCAGATACAAAACAAAATAGAAACCATAATAATTGAACCTAGAAAAAAGTACCCCCACCCCTTCTAACATAATCCTGACCCACCCACATAATTAAAATGCTCACAAAGATTAGATGCCAAACAGACGTCTAATCATATAACATTCAAAGTGCTCATTACTTCACTAATTTCTAATATTAGCGACTTTACACTATACAGCCACTCCCCGACTTTGTAAGAGTTGCATTCTGCGGAACTCTACATAAATTGGAATTTCCCTAAATGCTTATGCACCACTTATAAATTTGATTGAATTTGACTGATACAAAAAAGAAATGTTCGACGTTCATGTAAATAGAATTATTTATTCAATTTTTTTTTTTATCTCATGCACAGGAAAAATTACAAAAGTGTACAAATTACAAAAATTTCAAAATTATAAAATTACAAAAAAAGAGAGAGAGAAAACAGGCATAACGTCAGCAAGTTTTACCTTTCGAGCATTGTTGCCAGAATTAACTCTCCAGCTGATAAGCTCACTGCTGCGGAAGTTGAGGGCTGTGCATATTTAGAAGGGGTTTTTTCCCAACACATCACAAAATTTCCCTGCAGCTGCAGAATCGGCACTGGTGACTTCACTGCATACGCTAATGTTTTCGAAACCAGCGCAAAGCTTGAACCTATCAAAACACCCATTGCTTGCCACAAACTTGGCTTAGGGTTCACCGTACTTATCCTTAATATCTTCATAAATACTTCTTGCTTTTCCTTGAATGGCCATTGGACTTAGCGGCATTTGCTTCTGAATCTGATTTTCCATCCATATTATTAATAGCTTTTCCATATTCGATATAGCACCTGAACGCTGTTTTGTGATCACTGTTGATCTTAAATGCATTGATCCTTTAACATGTTCTTTATACGTGCACTGTCCCTTAAAATAGTATTCACTGTTGAAGCAGTGAGACCTAATTCTGTGCAATAGATGACAAACTTTGTCCTGCTTCATAATTCTTCATTGATCATCTTCATTTCTAAATCAATTTTGTTTCATTTCCTAGCACTGCCAGCACTTGCACTTTCTGCTGGTCCCTTTCCCTTCACCATTGTAATAAGTAAATAGGAATGAAGAGAAGATTCTGAAATCTATTTATGTATAGGAGAAATCCGTTCCAAAGCAGGATGTTGCAAAAAGCTGGTCCCACCAGTAGACTGAAAGGGAACTGGGTTAATATTCCCGAACCCGGAGATCGTCCCCTCTGGAGCCAAGTGCGGTAATGCAACCGAACTCTGAGAAGTCAATGGGAGTCCCGGGGAAAGTTGTCTTTTCTTTGTAAGGTTCTTTTATATGATTGAAGATTTTAGTGAAGGGGAACTCATTTCACCATAATACCGTAACGTAAAAACCCACAAAATTCCAGTTACCGGTATTATTGCAAATGCAATAACATAAGAGTTTACTACCCGTTTATAATAGATTGTGCTAACAGAAAGGCCCAATAAACCAGAAAGTGCAAATTATTTTTATTGTTTTATGGTAGTGACCTCCAGAAATGCGTTTTAGAAAAATATCACAAAGGCATTCAAAACCGATTCTTATAACGGAACATATGATAACATATGATTAAAGTGTAGTGCAATTTCCATTGTTAAAATGACCTTTTAGAGATAAATAGCTTAGTTATATAGCGAAAATTTCAATTCTGAGGTCTTGGAACGAATTGCAAAAAAAAAAAAACACAACACCCACAATGTGTTATTGGGTTCACATTACGATATTTTAACGATACCTCCATTTATGCCTACAGGAGGCAAAACATGTTTTCACAATTTTTTAAAGTTTGCACCAGCAGGCAAAAACTTATGTAAAGTTGAGCATTGCGTAAGTCAGGGAGTGGCTGTATTGCATAATGTGTACTGTTTCTAAATGTGTGGCCAATCACACAGGCCAATTTACATATAGTGTGGGCTGAAATACCCAGAATAACTCATGGAGGAGGGGGCCCCAACTCCCTCCACCTGTTCAGCTAACTACAGATTTGTGGAATTACAAACGGAAATTCAGTAGAACAGTGCTCATGAATATATTTACAGAAAAGAACCGATAGAGGAAAATATATAAAGAAAAGTAACTCCAGAAGAAATTTAGAAAAGTAATTCCAGGTTGTTCCTTCAGATGTACACTGGTGTTCAAAGCAAGTGCATCACCTAGGAATTTCACATTTCTAACCATTTTTTAAGATGGTACGTTACATTACATACCATCTCGAATCACATTACATAGCATCACAAACAGAAATATAAACAAAAGATACTTATTAATAGTTAAGGCAAAGCTAAGTAATATTTAACAGGTGCTCTCAAAATATTCCAAAATGAGCATTTGCAACCTTTATACAACAGTTTTGGTAAACACGACAATTATGACCTACTCCGCGATACGAAATGCAACCCCCCATATCATTTGGCTGGTAGGGAATTTCACTGTAGATACCATACAGCCTGGATGGTATTCTTCACCACGTCTACGGCGAATCGTTTGTCTCCCATCAGAGCCACGCAGGTTGAATTTCTTCTCATTCGAGAAAATAACTGGACTTCCACTGCTTGGGGGTCCATTTGACATGCTCCATACACCAAATTAATTGGGCCTTTTTCATTTTTTGTGTGAGAAGGGACTTCTTAGGATGACGGGCTACAAGTCCATTTTTGAAGAGGTGTCTTCTGATTGTTACTGCACTTACTACCACTCCTGTATGTTCTTTCCATTCTCTTTTTAGCTCAGACAAAGAAGCATTATGGTTTTTAAGGCATAAGCACTTCAAAATGCAGTCCTGTTTTTACATAGAGACTCGTTTACATCCGATTCCTTTTTTCCTATCAGCAGAACCAGTATTCTTGAGTTTGGAAAGAAATCTACTCATTGTCGACTGATTACAAGGCACTCTATAAATAACACAACGGGAAGAACATCCTTCCTCACAGAAAACAACAATAGCACTCTTTCTTTTTGGCGCCAACTGCACGTAACTCGCCATACTGACACAGGCAAGGAATGACTGCAGCTCTTGCAGAGCGTACTTATATAGCTGAAAGTAACAGCTGATGCACATATTACGTCATCACCTACATGTCAATCTTATCTGATGTAAGCTGTAAGGAATATTGCCATATACTTACGTTATTCAGACGACAATTACAATTTTAAAGGGTGATGCACTTTTTTTGAACACCAGTATATATCCTGGAATTACTTTCTAAAGTTCTGAAATTCCTTCAGATGTATACCCTATGCTCTTAACAGATACACTTGATGACATTGGTATAACATAGCTGGGGACATTTGTATCACCTATTTGGATGAATGAGGAAGAGGGAAGATTAATTCTGAGTTTTGGCAATAAACAGTAAAGGATTCTGACTAATTAAAGCATATGCTTCCATGGTTTATGTGTGTGAGAGAGTGAGAGAATTACAAATGTAAATTATTCGGAAGAACAATTGTTTGTTTTTCACTTGAGAATTATTTGGACACATCAGCAACCTATTGTCATAGTGCACCGTACATATGGTAACTTGTAAGCTAACCAGTTCAGGGAAAGACATATCACTACCAAAAGGAGATGATATACTGTAAACATTTTCAAAAAAGTGAAAATGTTTGTGACATTTGTTTCATTATTCAAAGAGTGGGACTGTGTTGGAGTGAGAAGGCCCCTGCATTTGTTAACATATTATATGCATTCAGAAATGTCTGACTGTAAGCACTATATTATAGTGATGACACTGAGGGAGGTAATCCTCTTCTCTTAACAGGTACGCTTGGGTGACATTGATATAACATAGCTGGGGACATTTGTGTGACCTATTCACAGATGAGCTTACCTTCTGTTGGTGTTTTTATCTGAAGTTTGAAAGCTATTGTTTGAGGGCTGGCTTCAAAGCTTATTTTTATGTAAATTTTGCTAAGTCAGTTGCCACTGACACATGCATTTTTTCCAGATTATTGGTGTATAGTTTTGAGGCAGAACTTTCTACTGTCATTGGGTGGGGAGACAGGTAATTTCAAAGTCCATTGCATATAATTGCTATGTGGTGTGGGACCCATCAGATGCATGTGCTTTTCCCATGTTCAGTTAAGGTACCCAAGAAGGTGAAGGTTTCTTTTAAAATTGGGTGGGTGCCAATCATGGCATTTTTGCAGGCTTGGAGTACACCTAATGAGTATGAGAAAATTACTCTTTTGGATGTCAGAGGACTCGATATACTTCAGGTCCACCAGAATTCTTATTAGTTCAGCAAAACTGCAGCTATTCTAGCATGGGTGATTTCCTTTCCCCATCTGTATGATCTCTAACATAGCTGGGGAACTGAGTACAATTTCTACTAGAGTGTGATACAATTTCAAGAAATTTTCTTTCCCCAAACTGGAAATTTCTTGAAAAAGAAATTTCTCCAGTTTGTGGAAATTGTACCACATTGGGTGGTACAATTTCCCCAAACTGACCCACTTTCCCCACTTTTCCCTGCTTTTAGGAGAGTGGATACACGTAGTGCACGTGGATCCACTCTCCTAAAAGCAGGGAAGAGTGGAGTAGCATTAACAACATTATCAACAGGGTTAACTCAGAATTTTTTTTTTTTTTGGCTGGTGCAGCAAAAGCCCCAGGCTTCCTTGCACCATATGGCTGCTGCTAATAATAATAACATCAACAATAATAATAAAGCCAGGTTTCTGCTGGCAGTTGCTTTATTCTCAGGCTTAGAGGTTGGTTAGCAATGGGATAGTTCTGGTACAAGGTGTAACACTAAAGAGCAAAAAGTATCTGTCCATTCAGGTGTTAGACCATAAATCTAATTTTACGCACAGAATAATACAAAGTTATCTTCTAATGAAAGGTACTTCATGTACTTCAGCAGAAATTATGTATTGCAGATGTGCAGTATACTCCTAGGACTATACATATTGCACTCTGATGATTGGTGTAAAGCCAGCAGAGGATACTAGGTCTTGCTAGCCTATACACTGGTGCTAACTTAGTTTAGATCTTATCAAGGTTCTATATAACTGTAACAGGACAGAGCAATCAGCTTCCTACTTAGTTGCTGACAACACAAATGAATCTTAGCTTTTGCTGAGAGAACATTATTATCATTTTAATGTGTTACAATTCCTAAGAACCATACGCTGGGGTATACTTGTTGGCCATTGAGCTGCAGTTCTAGATCTGGGTGAATATTATAGTGACAGCAAAACAAATGCATGTTTATTGAGAACGAAATTGGAAAACATTGACTTGTGCGCACAAACCTGATCTTAGTTATAACTGCAATCAACACCATTGTTGTAAAACTTTCAAACAGTTGATGGTATTGTTTGTAGGCAACTTTGTATTTTGTGTCACATAAAGAACATGCGTACTGTTCATTAATATCAATGGAGATATTCATAACTAAGAAAAGTTAGGAGAGTGACATTTTGAATCAAACTTAGAAGATGCAATCATGTAGGAAGTAGTAGTAATAGTAGTAGTAGCATGTGATGCAAGAAAGCAAAGTGTATGAGCTTATGCAGCATCAGCCAAAAAAAAAAAAAATGATAAATAAATAAAAACAATAAAAAAAAAAAAATCACACCATTCCCTCCAAATGTCTGTCCAGTTCCTCCTTAAATTTATTCAACCTATCAAACTTCCACAACGACAGATGGAAGTTTGTTCCAGCAATTAACCACCCACTGGCTAAAGGCAAATTTCCGCACATCTATTCTACATCTGTCTTTTCTTAATTTGAATTTATGCCCCCTTAGGTTCGTAATCTGAACAAGTGGAAGGATCCCATCAGAATTTAGCGTGCTCAACCCATTCAAAGCCTCATACATCTCAATCAGATCATCGCACAGGTGCCTAGTCTCAGCCACTGCAATTTGCAGAACTTAAGTCCCTCTTGGTACGAGAATCCCTTCATTCCCTTCACCAATCTTGTTGCCCTTCTCTATACATGCTGAAGTAAACCTACATCCTTCCTAAAATGAGGCCTTCAGACCTGTACGCAATGGCCTGAGTAACTCAAGGCGTGGCCTGACCATTGCCTTATACAGAGGGATACTCACCTCCTTTTCCCTGCTAGCAAAATTCCTATATATCATTGACAAAACCCCATGACCTGCCCTGGCAGCCTGTCTGCATTGCTCAGAAAACTTCGTATCTGCCTGCACAATTAAACCCAGGTCTTTTTCATTTTCTACAACCTCAAGTGTAGTACCACACAGTTGGTACGTTTCTCTGGGGTTACTTCTACCCATATGCAATACTTTGCATTTGTCAAGGTTAAACTTCAGTTGCCACTTCTTAGCCCATCTGCCCAAATTATGTAGATCCTGTTGCAGTAGCACACTGCCATTACTGTCATTAACAACCCTGCCAACCTTTGTATCATCTGCAAACTTCGACATTAAGCCTGATTGTTTGTTTGTTATTTGGTTTTTAGAAGCATTAGAAACTAAGGCCATATTGCTCCGGGAATAAGCAGTGGTCATTCCCTGACCTTTGCGCATCCTCGTATTTGGTAGTGACGGGGCCATTAAGCCTGATATACCTTCATCAATATCATTGATAAATATATAAAACAACAGTGGACCCAACACCGAACCCTGTGGGACTCCACTAATAACATTAGTCCACGAAGAGCAGCACCCATTGATTACCACCCTCTGTCTTCTCCCACTTAACCATCCTTTTATCCATTGTAGCAAATTACCCTTAATACCATTCTGCTCCAATTTGTACAATAGTCTTTCATGCGCAACAGTATCAAAAGCTTTCCTGAAATCCAAATATATGATATCAAAATTATTTTTTGCATCCAGTTCCTTTGTAACCACATCATAATATCTTATCAAATTTGTCAGACAAGACTTTCTCTTAACAAACCCATGCTGTGTCTGAATTATTGCTGCAGTCTTGTCTAGATGATCCTGCAATGCATCTTTAACCAGTGACTCCATTATTTTACCCGGAACAGAAGTTAAACTAACTGGTCTGTAATTACCCGTGTCACCCTCCCCTGAGTCCAAGGATGCTGTCATAATTATGGCTAAGGGTTTGCTTAGTTACTTTGCAAACTCCTTTAATATAACTGGATAGATCACATCCACCCCAGGTGCTTTTCTTATGTTTAACTTCAACAATTTCACCTCCACTTTGCTCTCAGTTATTACAAAATCATTAAGTATCCTGCTACAATTTGATAAGTATTTTGGATAAATATAGGGATGTGTTCACAAAGTCCATACAGAAGTAATTTTCAGAGTATTCCATACTTTTACACGAATCATATTGCTTACTGATGTCAGAGCAAACCATTACACGATTTTCTGCTCTTAGGAATGCATTCCAAATGGCATTCTCCATACTAATATATATCAATATTGATCAGTTTCTGTCTAATATCAAACTGAAAAATTGAGTGTGAAGATTTCTAGATCCCATACCAGTCACAAGTTTATAATCTTTTAAGAATTTTGCAAAGGCAATTGGTCAGGGTAATAGGCCTATAGTTAGTAGGGTTTGTTGGATCTTTACCCAGTTTGGGGAAAGCAAGTACTATAGCATGATGCCATTGTTTGGAAAAGTATCCTACGCAGAGTCTAGTAAACAGTTTAAGAAGTAACTCTAATAATTACATATTCAATAGTGAATTTCAACTGGTCCCACAGCACTGTGCCTGGATGTTGACAGAACTTTACACGGTTTGTGGACAGTAAAAGGTTAGTTACTTTGTCTCCTGAAAAAAAATTTAATTTATATTATCTGAATTAGTAGTGTATCTTTGGAAGGCTGACATATAGCTTTATGTTGCCGAGGTTTCAGCAAAAATCGCACATAAAACAAAAGTAATTTGCGAGAGATCACAATACTCTGATATTACTACTCATTTCCCTGATGGTTTTCTAAATTTTAATGTGTATTGCTTCATTTATGGCTGAGTCGAAGCAGATTAAAGCAACTTTTTTTTTTCTTGTAACATCTAACATACCTCTCTTGCTCAAGAACATTTATAGTGAATAAAATTAGTTGTAAATGGACTGCAACAAAAAGTATTCTAGGGGTTATTTATTAATTTTTATTTTATTATTATTATTTATTTTTAAACTGCTCAGCATTCAGCTGAGCCATCAGATTTTTGGGTGTACCAGCGGTTTAGAGGAGGATTTTTGGTACGGCTTTTCAACTGATGCAATATTTTTTGTGTGGCATATTTCATCAGTTGAAGATTATTCAATTATTTGCAAGTCAAGTCTTGCTAATTCTTTATAGTTTACCAATATAATTTTTTGGTAGATTTCTACAAGGTGATTACAGGACTTGTTCAGTAATTCAATTATTTGAATTACTAAACAATGACCTCACTACACAGCAATCATTACCATTTTCCAATTATTATTGGAAAATGGTTGGTGTGTGGTGGAGTTATTGATTATCTTCCACTTTGCATATTGTCTCTTGATAATACACAAAATGGAAGATTTTTTTTTTTTTTTTGTGCATATCAAACTGGTTTAGTTTGTCCAATGCGTTGACCACAGCTGTACTGGTTATGGAGCAGTATAGCTGTGATCAACTGACCCACACTTAGTACACGTTGGAGTTCCATGATAAGCTGTCTGGGAATGTGCATATTTCTCATATTGCACACTAGATATCCGATTGCTAATACTGACCAGATATCTAGTGTTTTAGTGGAAATTGCATGCTACAGTGCATTAAAAACTTAAAGATAAATTATCTGTAAGGGCAAGATTCTTCTAATATCTCCTCTTCAGATGCATCTAATAGATCCCAGTCCAAGTTCACTCCGTCAGAGGTGTTCAGTGATTTCTAGGGTGTTACTGGTAACCCAGCACAAAAATGTTAATATTCAAGAGTCATCCAGAATGTCTAATGAAGAGGTCTCAATGAGAATATCTCCTGACCTGAGTTTAACATATTTGGGAGACTCAGCTATACTTTAATTCCTTTTGCACTCTAGAGGGAAGTTTGCCAATTGGATTTTCAGTACTGGAGTTAATTTTCAAGAAATCTGGAACTTCAGATTGCTGTGTTACTGTTCTAGCATTTGCCTGTCCATGTATTGGTCATATCTTTTTGCTCAATTGTCTGGGTTACATCCGACAGACCAGAGAAGTTAGTGCGGAAGCTATTCGAGTTTCTCTTTTTGGTCCTGAGAGGCTGTCTTTTCTCCCAGATTACTAGCCCCATCACATGGAGGCAGGAGAGGGGTGCCTAGTAACTCAACAAAACAAAAAAAAAAAAAAAAAAAAGGGGGGGGGTGTTAGTTTAAACAAAAATAAAAAGGGTTAAAGAAAGGCTACTTTCATCTTGGGATATAATATGTGATTAGCTTATTAATTCAGATACTCAAGAACTAGACTTACAGAACTAGTCTTATTTACAGTTAAGCATACTAGATTAATCATTACGAAAAGGAACCATGGTCGCTAATATTGCTTGGCACTCAGGCTGACAAGTGACAAAACCACTACACTATCACAGAGGACTTCATCAGATCTTTAACTAGGGTTAACATCTAACATTTAAAATTATATATACATAAAAAAAAAAAAAAAAAACCTTATTTAAAAGCTATGCCACACAATCACCACCTTGTAAAAAAGGGGAAAGGGAAGCATCCCAACAAGGAAAGTTAAGTTGCTTTCCTGTGGTTGGATGTCATTCACGATCCTAAATTAGGGATTATTTTTAAAATTTTATTAAAAAATGAATTGTTTCATTCAAACTGGGAATGTCTGCTTGTTTTCGTGCAACAAGCTCTGCATATGGCCTGCCACCAACGTAAACATGCTCATTCTTACCAGGCTGGTGCCAAAATACCAACTACAAGAGTTACTCAATAGTGGAATTACACTGCCATGGAGAGATGCATCTCCTGTCATTATCACAACTTGTGTGTGTGTGTGTGTGTGTGTGTGTGTGTGTGTGTGTGTGTGTGTGTGTGTGTGTGTGTGTGTGTGTGTGTGTGTGTGTGCGCCCACGCACACACACACTAGTGTACAGTACACTAGCTGTACAGGCCATGTACACTAGTATCTGCTCTGGAAACAGGAATAATTACTAAGCCTCACGAGTCTGGCATAGATGCTGAAAAATAAGACTAACCAGAGCGGGGTGGAAAGGATGATAACTTTGTCCAACTCGATTTAGTTTGTTACCGGGACTGCTGCGTTATCCAAGCCTCCCCTCAAATCATCCTCTTCTGCCATTGTACTCTACAGCTAAAACCTGGGACTAAGATTAAACGAATGGTTTTTTGAAATGTTATGAATGGCTACATCACTTGCATGCCTCTCTACCTTAATATCTAAAGCATATTCATCAGTCTTCACAATAAGTTTTCGGTATGGCTGTCTTATGTAATATTAACCAGAGGCTGCAGGAAAGCAATCCCAGTGTTTTTAATGATTTGTCTCATCTTCTGTTCTCTGAGCAGAAGACTTTAGTATGGTGCTTCTTTCAATTCTTAATTAATTAATGATCTTTACTATACAGTACAGCGATATTCAAGAATCATCTTTCTGTGAATAGGATGGTGAATGGAATAAAAGATTTGATGTTAGCAGTGTATTTTTCTATTTTTTAAAATAGCTGTTGTTTAGTATAAGTAATGGCCGCATGGTGCAAGAAAGCCTATGGCTCATGCTGCACCAGCATTTAAAAAAAAAAAAAAAAAAAAACCCCTAATAATTAATAAAATAAAAGGAAATTAAACCTATCATTCTATGCTTTTCCTTCACCCGAAGGTACTATCCAGATGACCTTTGAATTCTGTCAGCACCCATGTAGGCAACTTATTCCAGTAATTTATAACTTGCTGGCTAAAATAAAACTTCCTGCAGTAAAATCTCAACATCTCATCCCCATAACTTGAATTTATGTCCCCTAGTTCTAGCATCATTTATAATCTTGAAAATTTCGTACTCATTCATTTTACTGATGCCTCTCAGGGCCTTAAACATCTCAATCAAATTTCCTCTAAGGTGTCTAGTTTCCAAACTCTGCAACCCACATATTCAAAGTCTTTCTTCATAAGGACACCCTTTTGCTGATCTCACCAGGCGAGTTACCCATCTTTGCACCCTTTCAAGAAGCTCAATGTCTTTCTTTAGGTGCGGTCTCCATACCTGAACACAGTATTCCAAGTGTGGTCTAACAAAAGCCTTATATAATGAGATTATCAAGTCCCTTTCCTCCAGTAGTGGGTTTAGTTGAACTCCATCAAGTGAATAAGTTATTTTGGGATTACTGTTTCCCAGGTGTAATACCTTACACTTTGTTGGATTAAAGCATAGCTGCCATTTTTCTGACCATTCCTGAAGTCTATCTAGGTCTCTCTGAAGAAGCTCAGCTTGACAGTGATCATTAACTACTCTACTAATTTTAATATTATCTGCAAATTTAGACATCACGTCATCTATCTCTTCATTGATGTTGTTTATGAAATTTAAAAACAACAGTGGTTCTATTACTGATCCTTGAGGAACCCCACTTCTTACACCAACCCAATCTGAGAAATAGCCATTTAACACAACCCTCTGCCTCCTGCCCTGAAGCCATCCTGCTATCCATCTAAGGATTTTCCCAATGATTCCAGCCTCTTCCAGCTTATAAAGCAACCGCTCATGTGGGACTGAGTGAAAAGCCTTGCTGAAATCTAAATAAACAATGTCGAAATTATTCCCCAAATCCAGCTCATGAGTGACCCTTTCAAAATAGCGAACCAGATTTGTTAAACATGATTTTCCCTTTACAAAACCAGGCTGAGTATCCTTGAGAATTTCAAGTCTATCGAAATGATCCTGAATTCCACCCTTGATCATGCCTCCATGATTTTCCCTACCACTGAAGTCATACTGACAGGTTGATAATTTCCCACTTCACTCTTAGAACCACTCTTATGTATGGAAGATACATTGGCACTTTTCCAATCCAACGGGGTCTCCCCAGAGTCTAGTGATACTCGCATAATTAGCCTCAATGGTTCAATGCACAAAATAACTGTTGAGTTCACTTGCCGCCTCCCTTAAGATTATAGGGTATATTCCATCAACTCCAGGAACCTTACTGGCCTGTAGGCTCAAAAGTTTTTTCATTAAATAATCTTGCAAAATTTCAATATCATTAATTACATATTTTTCAACTTCACTCCCACAATTTCCCATTGCCACAAAAGATTTTGCATCTGTAAATATCAATGCAAAATAACTGTTGAGTTCATCTGCAACGGCAGCTGGTTTATTTAATACTATCCCCTTTCCCTTACGTAAAGGTCTGGTCTGTCCTGCTCTTCTTGGCATTTATATATGTGAAGAATTCCTTATCCCCCACCTCTTCGCTCTGTTTGCTAGCAATTTGTAATAAACTGCCTTTGCCTGTCGAACCTTTTCTGTGGCTCTATTACAGACCACCTTGTAGCTGTTATAGGCTTCAGTACTTTTTATTACTCTAACTTTTCCACACCACCTTCTTCTGCTCAAGTAATGTGGCAACTTCACTATTAATCCAACTTGGAACCCTCCTCGTGAGGTATTTTTTTAATGGTAAATACGCATTCAAGGCTTCTGTGATTAATGTTTTAAAAGCATACCACAGTTAAATTGTATTCGTTCTCTGTGCAATATCTACCCAGTTAATAGAGGCCATGCAGCACCTTAAGGCATCGTAATTTCCTTTTCTGAAATTATAACCCATTCCTTTGCCTTTCACTACCGCTACCTCTCTCTTCATCATTCACCGTAGATTATAACCCATTCCTTTGCCTTTCACTACCGCTACCTCTCTCTTCATCATTCACCGTAGAACTCCATGATCACTACCTACTACTGGTTCCTCTACTGTCAGCCCCTGTTATGTCATCTGATTCATGGGTGATGAAGCCTAGGATATTCTCTTCTCTAGTACTTTCCCTGACATGTTGATACAAATAACATGTTATCTAGTTGATTTAAAAATTTTGTTCCCCATGTCAAGTTTCCTTCCCATTTTCTCCAATCAATTAGAGGCAAATTGAAATCACCCATAATAAGACATTGACACTTACTTGCCCATTCCATTTGCATGTAGAGGCTTTCGTTATAATCTTCACAATCACCTGGTCTGTAGATTACTCCTACTCACATTATACCTTTGTTTTCAACTATCTCACACCATACAGATTCTAAACTAGTACGTGAAACGTCTGAATCCAGGAAAGCTATCATCACACACAGGCTGCTTCTGATAAGAAGCATTACCCCACCACCCCTTCTAAATACATTATACAAGCCGTACTGAAACTCATCATCCCCTATTTCCGGGTGGCACCACGTTTCCATAAGCCCTATTATGTCCGCATTACTTGTTTTAACCAGCAGTTCGAATTCACTCATTTTATTGACGACACTTCTAACATTACTATATAAACAATTAAGACTTACTGTTCTTGTATATTTAACAACCCTAACACAACCCTTGAATTTTTTAGGCTCTCTTCCCTGGCGTTAGCTACCCATTCACTAGAAACATTTCTGCCCCCAGAACATCTAGATAATATGTTCAGTTGGGGAAACAGATAAGAACTCTTGAGGTACGTGCAAGAGTTACTTTGACCAATATTATCAGATAAACGCGTTGTCAGTTATTACCCACATCCCCCCCCTAACTAGCAGTTTCCCCTGAACCTTTAAAGGTATCCTCAATAATACTGGCAAAAACCTTTGCACCACCTTTGTTTAAGTGTATCCTGTCTCTACAAAACAAATTCCTTCTACCTACAAGTGTGGGCCAAACTGATAGAAATTTCCCCTGCAAAAGCCTTGCAGAGTCCTTCAAGTCTTGAGTTAATCCACAAGGCTTTTAAACATATAATCCCTATTATTGTGTCTGGGCAGAATTGCAGACACAAACATTGTGGCCTAGCTCGCGGCATTTCCTCAGCATGGTCCTGTATTTTTCCAACAAATCACCAGATTGTGTACATTTAATGTCATTAGTCCCCACACAAATAATAATATTCTCTTTATCCCCCTTAAAATCTGACAATCTGTTGGTGACATCATTAATAGTTGCTCCCAGCAGATATACCCTGGTTCTACTCCACCTATCCTCATTACAAAAAATATTCCCTATTTCCCTTACAATAGAGTCTCCTAATAAAACAAAGTCCTTTTTAACCAGAGTAGTTTGCACTTGGTTTTTCTGTTTTGAGGCCCGAATCAGGAGTGCATCACTTGGTAGATTGCTGGAGTCTTGAGTCCCTGACGAGCTCCCAGATGCATTATTCTCGAGGGCAAGCACCCATTTTTTCAGCGACTCAAATTGTTCCATTAGTGCACCAAATTGTAATTTAAGATCGGTGCACTCCTTACATCGATCACAAAGAAAAGAATCCCCAGGTGAGCTATGATTAGTCACCAGGTCGACCTTGGAAAACATTCCACAGGTTCAGCAACGGATTAAATCATGACTCACATGTAAATAGCCATTGGCCATTTCCATGTGAGTCACGATATCCTGTGACATGTTTAAGGCAGATCTCGTAATTACCATTATAAAATTAGCTAAATATCAATAAAAATTAACTTCTAAAAAATTATATCTATAATATTATAAAAAAAAAAAAAAAAAAAAAAAAAAAAATCAAACTGTTACAGGAAAACCTATAACAAAATAATCCAACAATATACTAAATAAATCAAATATTTAAAAGCAATAATCAACAGTAATCCACTCCACTAAACTGAAGAGCCCTGACAAAGAGTGTCCGCTCACCTCGAATGCCAACACTTGAACCACTCAAAACTCTTGGTGAGAGCTCTTCGTGGCTGCTTAGAGCTATCATTACTATACAAAATTCCTTCATGGCACTCGCAAAATTATTATATACAAATTTAAGAGATTAATACTCTATTCCTCCTAATCAATTATCACTCAAAAGATGTCTGCAGTCAAAGAGGTAATAAAAGAAGAGATTCAATAAATCTTTCCTAATCGGTAGGGAAGACTACAACTATATGTAACCACATGAAGACATATAGACTACAACTATATGTCTTCATGTGGTACTAGGGCACATGAAGAATATGTAAGCATAAAGTTAGACACAGAAGCAAAAGGACATTTTGGGAGATTAAGGATGCAGCATCTGTAGTTTTTATCTACTGTAAATTTGTTCAAGTCTGCATCCAAGGATTGCACTAGGGAGAGCATTTCAGGGAAGGAAATGATCTTATAAATGCATCATGTCATTTTCTCATACAGGCTAATTGCATGAGAAATGTTTCAGAGTAGAATGAAGGGCAGGTTGGGAGACTCTCCATCACATGGCATCCTAAATACTGGGGGCTGAAATTCTTCCAATTAACATTTTTACAGTCAAGACAAGTTTTTGCTCATTAATCACTACCAACAGTCTCATTAGCTCATTAGTTGCAATGATTTTCCATAGCTGCCAAGTGTTGCTGGCTAGGAAGGTGACTGATCCAGGTCAACATTTTTAGTTCTCCCAGCAGGAAATTCTGTAGTAAAGATTGTACTGAAGATTCGGAGAACAGGATATAAAGTATATGAATTGAGACATTTTTGGATAAACTGTGGAACTCCACCTACCCACACAGTGTTGGTAGTAAGCAACATGTTAATTGTGTTGATCAGTTCAAGCCACCTAGCTGGTTGGAGGGGGGATTTTTTTTTTTTTTTTTGTTCCCTGTTAAAATTCAGGGCGATTCTTGTAGATTTGACATTACTGAATTCAAATATGGCAACCATATCACTGTAACAACCACCAGTCTCCAGGGAGAAAGGATTAAAGTCAAAAACTAAGTTTCTAGTAAAAAAGATTTCATATATTTTTTAAAAAATTTTATATACAGTATTAAATACTGAAAAATGGATCCTTTAACCTTATTCTATTTACAAAAATGTTTATCTGATAACAAAACATTTATTTCATCATTTTTTACCATTTATAATCATCCACTGGTGTCTTCCATATGAGATTCCAATCATCCACTGGTATCGCCCATGAGATACACTTAAATAGAAAGGGTGCATGCTATCAAGGCAGTGTTAGGTGGGTCAGAAAAATGCTAGCTTGGGGGGGGGGATATATAGATTAACAGTAGCCACTGGCAGAGGTGAAAGTGATTATTGCATTGCTTCTATTGGAATGAGCAGCAGCCTGGAAAACAAGATTCAAGATATTTCAGAGACTGCTGGGAGTCACTGCGGTACAAGTAAACACATGGGTTGTGCTAGGGTAGCTAAGAATAGGATTGTTGTTATTGTATTTGGGTTTTTTTGGCACAAGGGCCTCTTGGGCCATATTGTGCCTGTTCATGATTTGTTTGTCACCATGATCACAGTCTATTATACAGATTTATGTGTTTCAAATAATTAAACAGTTCTACGAAATTTGCTTCATTCCCAAGAATATGAAATAAGGTTAAGGGTTCCTGTAAGTTGGACTAAAGCTTCATTTTCTGACTGTTGAAAGTTGGGGACATTCTATGAGGATGTGTTTTATTGTTAGCTGCGACTGACAAAAGAAACACTGAGGAGGATTCTCTCCCATAAGCAAATACAGGTGAGTTGGATGCGAATGACAGATGTGGAGCCTTGCTAGAATCACTTCTTGCCGCCTCCTTCTCCTGGAACTAGATGCCCACAGATGTGGCTCTTTTTTTATCTGTAGCACTTTATTATTGGTTTGAGTTTTCCAAAGGAGAGACCACTGTTTCCTGCATGTTGTTTTAATGACAGATTTGTAATTGATGTAGGGAACTTTTAGTTGTCTGGAAGATCCAGAGTTGAGATATTTTGCAGCAGCATCCGCATGTTCATTACCTGAGATGCCAACATGACCAGGGATCCAGCAGAAGGTAACCTTCTGATTGACTGTTCGATAGTGAAATAACTTAGATCGGATCTCTTTAAGAATGGGGTGAGAGGGAGAAAAGGTAGATTGAACGGCAGTGATTGCACTTAAGGAGTCTGTATATATCAAAGATTCCTTGATATGGTAGTTGTTTATATTATCTAAAGCCAGTTTTATTGCGAATAATTCTGCAGTATAGATACTGCATTCAATGGAAAGAGACACAGCTACTGAGAAGGTGGAAGAAACTGCTGCAGCACCTACAGCTGTATCTGTTTTGGAGCCATCAGTATAGACATGTACTTTTCCAAGGAATGTGATTTATGGAGCTGTTGAAAATTTGTATTAGACAGGGATGTCTTCCCCATCTTAAAAAGAAATTGTCACAGACTAAGAATAGGAACAGGTGCATGTATACTTGAGTGTACACCAATGCTAGAAGTTTGGTAAATAAATTTGATGCATTTGAGGTGTTGGTCAAAACATCAAGGGGTGGGTGGTGTCACACAGATATAAGGAATGAAGAACTGGCATTTGGGGAGTACAATGTGTACAGGAAGAAAAAATCAGGGGTTATGCTATTAGTTAAGAAACACAAAATCCAAAGAAGTGCAGCCAGTCAACATCGCTAGACAGTGCAGTGTTGAGTCAGTTTGGTGTGACATAAGCACAGGAAGGTCAACATTGAGAGTAGGAGTGTGTTATAAGCCTAATGACTCTGATGAGTATAATAAGAAACTGTACAGGGAAATAGAGTGGGCCAGTAAATCAGAGAGTCTTATAATGGGGGATGTTAATTTCCCAGATAATGACTGGAATTTGTGGGTTGGTCACTCACACGCTAGCAAGGCTTTTGTGGATTTATTGGATGATTGTTTTCTACATCAGCATGTTCGGGAGGCAACTAGAGGGAGTAATACTCTTGATCTGAATATCAGTAGTGATTCTTCATGCATTAAGAATCTGCAGATAAAGGAACCACTAGATGGCTTCCAAGCCCAAGGTGGGATTCGAATCCACGACCTTTGGGTTGCCAGGCAGGCACTTTACCCACCCTGGTAGCCAAGTCGGCAATGAGACATGTGGCAGAGAAGAAAAATGCATGGGATGCATATAAATTAATGGATGACATGGAAGCCTATGATAGATATAAGCTGGCCTGTAACCAAGCCCCAAAGGAGATTAAGCAGGCAAAGGCAGATTATGAGAAATCTTTGGCAAAGGATGCAAAGAAAAACAGCAAAGAGTTCTTTACCTATGTAAACTCTAGTAGAAAAGGTATGAATCAGATTGGTCCACTGGATTTTGACGGTTCAACTATTGATGATCCTGCTCAGGTGGCTAACAAACTAAATGAGTATTTTGCATTTACGTTCATACATGAGTTATTCAGGGAGGGTGAACTTAACTCTGGCAGTGAGCTAGATGATTTTGTATTAACCAAGAGGAAAGTGGAGGAGAAATTGTTGAAGATAAACATAAAAAAGGCACCCGGGGTGGATAGGAGCTATCCAGTTATATTAAAGCAGGCAGAAAAGGAAGTAAGCAAACCATTAGCCATAATTATGAGAGCTTCTTTGGACTCAGGGGAGGTACCCATGGACTGGAGATGTGCAAATGTGACCCCAATTCACAAAGGAGGATCAAAGGGCAACACAAGTAATTATAGATCTGTTAGTTTAACTTCTGTTCCAGGGAAATTAATGGAGGCACTGGTTAAAGAAGCACTGCAGAATCATCTAGACAAGACTTCAGTTATAGCTCGGACATAGCATGGTTTTGTTAAGGGTCCTTGAGGGTTGTCTGAGGGTTGATTCTGGTCCTTGAGGTTGTCACAGACATTCTCTCAGATATGCCAGATAAGCTGTTCTTGCTACCTGGGAGTCTAAAACGCTGATGGAACTGATATTCGGGTGACACTTAAGTCAAGTGGACCCAATTTCGGCAAAGTCCGGTCGGTCTATGACAGCCAAATCCTCTGCTTGCACCTTCACGATGGTGGGACTGTTAGTAATCCTGGGTATAACCTCCATGCACAAGTACATGGTGGGTGACCACCCAGGTGTGAACCAACGTAAGCAGGGGTCGAGGTGTGGCGCCCACACCACATGGAGGAACGCCGCCCCTCTATGTTACCAGGCAGTACTAGGTGGTAGATGACTCTCATCAACCGGTGAAATACCACCACTTTGCTTATTGGAGGCTTGAAGTGGTGTAACCCATGTTTAGTCTCTAGAGCTAAGTTCCGGCCAACCCTTCCCTATCTCTTCCATCATGCAGTATGATTGATGATTTTTGAGGTTATGATGAATGTCGTGGCGAGATCCAATATTCCTTACATTTCGAGGGTACAGCTCTAAAACGGTGTTCGCAGGCCGGCCGCTAGATAGTACACCGGACCAAACCTATTGGTAACTCTCTAGGAGGCTTCCGGATCAGCTAGTGTATAATCTTGCTACCTCTACACTGCCAGATAGTGACTGGAGGGAGTCCGAGTAGTGTGTATGCGGGGAGCATTGTCGAGGCCACGTTATGTCAAGGATCTGGGTATATTCTTACCACATGTACGCCATATCCAAAAATTTCATTACTTCATACAGCATGTCCCGCCCACTTTTTCTTACTATTGAATACACCATGAATTGTCAAAATAATAGAGCAAGCTTATCTGCAAAAAGATCTAAACCTCCCAAGGACTTCCTAATTCATTTCACAAATATACGTGGTCTCAATTCGAATCTCAACGATGTCCATTTCCACTTGCAGTCTTCCAAACCCTATGTACTTTTTCTGACTGAATCTCAGTTATCAGTTGATTCAACTACTTCTCATCTCAGATGTCCAAATTATTTGCTGTATGATTCCTTTCGCCTCAAAGGTGGTACTTGTGCATATGTCCGTTCTGATATTCCCTGTCAGAGACTTGGCAATTTGGAATCTCCTCTCTTTGATCTTCTCTGGCTTAAAATCTCTCTACCTCATTGTGTCAAATTCATCTGTTGTCTCTACCGTTCTCCCAACTCCACTAATCACTTGGAGCTCTTTGACTTCCTCTCTTTGCAACTTGACTTTCTCCAGTCCAACTTTCTCAACAGTGAGGTAATTTTCCTTGGTGATTTTAACATTCACAACTCCAGCTGGCTTCCATTTTCTAGTCACACCGACCCAGCAGGTCGAGATGCTGAGGCTTTTGCAATTACTAATGACCTAGCACAGATTGTTCATTTACCTACAAGAATACCAGACAATCCTAATCATACAGCCAATACGCTTGATCTTTTTCTCACAAACAACCCTTCTAAGTACAAGGTCGAAGTGAGAGGTCCTTTAGGCACTTCAGATCACAACTTGGTGATTGTCTCTTCTCCAATGGAACCTTTATCTCATGGCTATTCCCAACCTCGTATTGTTTGGCATTACAAGAATGCAAAATGGGATGACCTGCGAGACTTCTTTTCTTCTTTTCCTTGGTCTGATTACTGTTTCAAAACTTCTGATGTCAACGTTTGCTCAGATCGTGTCAGTGAAATTATTCTTGCAGGAATGGAATCCTTTATCCCACACTCCACTTTAAAATCTCGTCCTTTATCTAAACCTTGGTTTTCCAATAAATGTGCTAAGGCTGTCCAAGAGAAGAATGTTGCATATCGTAATTGGCTTGTTTCTAATTCTTCAGTTTCATTTTCTGCCTACACCAAAGCTCGCAACAATTGTAAAGCAGTTATTAATCAGTCCAAACTAGAGTTTGAACAGGCTAAGAGTAGAAAACTTGCTTCTTGCCCTAATGGTAGCCGAGCATTCTGGTCTCTTGCCAAAGCTATTGGCCGCAACTTTTGCCCATCTCTGCTCCCACCTCTGTCCAAACCAGATGGTTCTGTTGTCACTTCAGCCAAGGATAAAGCTGACCTGCTAGCATCCCATTTTTCTTCCAGCTCATGTATTAATGATCTTGGTAAAACACCTCCCACCATTCCTAACACGCTCCATTCAATGCCTCCTGTGGTCTTCCGTCAAAAGGATATCAGAAGGATCTTGATGAATCTTGATGCTAAGAAAGCTCCAGGTCCTGATGGTATTTCTCCACTTGTTCTCAAAACCTGTGCTCCTGAACTTACTCCTATTCTTTGCCGCCTTTTTTCACTTTCGTATTCCAAAGGTGTTTTTCCTTCTGCTTGGAAATTTGCTCATATCCAGCCAGTTCCTAAAAAGGGTGACAAATCCCTCCCATCCAATTATCGTCCCATTGCAATTACTTCTACTTTTTCTAAAGTAATGGAGAAATCAATTAACCGCCAACTCAAACTACCTGGAGACCTTCCGTCTGATCAACGATCGCCAGTATGGATTCCGTCAGTGTCGATCCACTGGTGATATTCTGGCTTATGTTACCCATTTATGGACTAATTCAATGGAAAGGTTCGGTGAAACACAAGTAGTTGCTCTTGACATCTCAAAGGCTTTTGATCGTGTTTGGCATAAAGGTCTTCTAAACAAGCTTCCATCTTATGGTTTGCCAAAGGTTTTTAGTAATTGGTTATCCAGTTTTCTCTCTGATCGCTCACTGAGGGTGATGGTAGATGGCTCTCTGTCTTCTAACTTCTCCACTAATGCCGGTGTCCCCCAAGGTTCAGTTCTTTCCCCCACTCTTTTCCTCTTGTATATCAATGACCTTCTTCCATTGACTGGAAATCCTATCCATAGTTTTGCCGATGATAGCACATTGCATTCAACTTTACATTTTGAGAAACCTTGTCCTGCTCAATCAGCTTCAAGCTCTAGAAAATCTGCTGCCAATTCCTTAAATGCCGATCTTCAGGTAATTCTCCAGTGGGGCAAAGACAACTTAGTTGATTTCAACCCTTCTAAAACTCAGTCTTGTCTTATATCTCGCAAAAAGGATTCTTCTGCTCCTATGCTAATCTTTAGTGACACTCCGATTTCTAGGCAAAATGATATATCTCTTTTGGGGATTACCCTGACTTCTAATCTCTCTTGGCACAAGCACATTACAAATATTGCTTCCTCTGCATCTAAAAAACTTGGTTTTCTCTTTCGCTCTCGGCGTTACTTTTCTTCCAAACAGCTGCTCACTCTGTATAAATCGCAAATCCGCCCTGCCATGGAATATTGTTCCCACATCTGGGGTGGGGCCCCCAAAACCTCTCTCAGGCTTCTTGATTCCATTCAGAAGAGGGCAGTTAGGTTAATTAATGATTCATCTCTAACAGAGTCTCTCCACTCGCTTTCTCATAGACGTACTGTTTCTGCTGCATGTCTCTTCTACAGATACTTCCATGGGCACTGTTCTTCTGAATTGGCTTCTATAATTCCCGCTCTCTCTTTCAAAACAGTCCGAACACGTGCCACCACCAGCCAACATCCATTTACTGTCCAACTTCAAACCCACAGAACCAACTTTTCATCTTCCTCATTTATTCATTCAACTGCCGTTTTCTGGAACAACCTTCCTTCATACGTATTTCCTGAAAATTACAGTCTACAGAAGTTCAAGTCCAATGTCAACAAATATCTTCTTTCGTCTTCTCAACCTCCAACCCAAGCACGGTACTAAGTACTATAGGTCCTAATACCTCTCGTGTTTGGGGTTCTCATAAAAAAAAAAAAAAAAAAACATAGCATGGTTTTGTTAAGGGGAAGTCTTGTGTCTGACTAATTTGATTGGATACTATAATATGATCATAAAGGAACTGGATGCAGGGAATGATTTTGATATCATATATTTGGATCTTAGAAAGGCTTTTGATACTGTTACACATGGAAGACTGCTGCATAAATTGGAGCAGTCTGGCACTGGAAGCAAACTGCTGCTAGGGATAAAGGGATGGTTGAGTGGGAAAAGACAGAGTGGTAATCAATGGACACTGCTCATCGTGGACTAATGTTATTAGTGGAGTCCCTCAGGATTCAGTGTTGGATCCATTGTTGTTTTCTGTATTTATAAATGATATTGATGATGGTGTATGTCCAAGTTTGCAGACAATACGAAGGTTGGCAGGGTTGTTAATGACACTAATGACACTACGCTGCTGCAACAGGATCTTGAAAAGTTGAGCAGATGGGCTGAGAGGTGGCAAATGAAGTTTAACATTGACAAATGTAAAGTTCTACATATGGGAAGCAGTAACCTCAGAGTAACGTATAACTCTGTGGTACTACACTGACAGTGGTGGAGAATGAAAAGGATCTCGGGGGTAATTGTGCAGGCAGATATGAAGTGTTCTGAGCAGTGGAGATGGTCTGCAAGAGTAGTCATGGTGTCTTGCCAATGATATACAGGAATTTTTATAGCAGTTATAAGGAGGTGATTATCCCATTGCATAAGGCAGTGGTCAGGCCACACCTTGAGTACTGTATAGAGGTCTGGAGGCCTCATCTTAAGAAAGATGTAGAGCTGTTGGAACGAGTACAGTGAAGGGCAACAAGATTAGTGAATGGAACGAAGGGTTGCTCTTACAAAGAAATTCTTAAGTTTTGCAGATTACAGTGTTTGGAGACTAGGCACCTGCTAGATGATCTGATTGAGGTGTACAAAGCCTTGAACGGTTTGAGCATGCTCAATGCTAATGGAATTCTTCCTCTTGCTCAGAATAATCACCTGAGAGGGCATAAATTCAAATTGAGGAAAGACAGTTTGTAGGATAGATGTGCAGAAGTTTGCCTTTAGCCAGCGGGTAGTTGATTGGTGGAATCGACTTCCATCTTTGTTGTTAAAATTGATAGCCTAAATAAATTTAAGGCCGAGTTGGACAGGTATTTGGAATGAAGGGAGGGATGAAATGGAAGCATTTTTCCCCCCTTACTCCATTTTCCCCTGGTGTCTTTTTTCCAATTGAGAAATATATTGGTTAAACCTTTCACCATGTTTATCAGGGACCGCATCGAAGTTTTCAATAAAAAAAAATTTAAATGGGAATGTAGGAAATTGTAAGATGTTGATCTTACAAAAATTTCTAGGATAATTCTGGTTGTGTTAACGTACAGCGGGAAGTAGTAATTTTAAATTTACAAAAAAGTAAATGTGTTCTAGCAAAAGAAAATAAGTGGTAAGTGTTTGTGCGGGTGGAGCAGCTTAGGAAAGGAATCCAGATACAGCCTGCTAAAACACGGACCCACGCTATAGGGGAACCGTGCACGGAAAAGGAGATAAATAACGAGGGAAAGTCATGTGGTAGACAGGAGTAGAGGATCTGTGTAGCATGATTTCAGGTTTAGAGTGTGGGTTGTGAAGGATATATGGGAAGAGCAATAGGCCGAATGTGAGAAAGTTAGGGAGATTGGAGACAGAAACGAAAAGAGAAAGGGAAGTAATGAAAACAAGCAAAAGTCATCGATAAAGGCTCCTTTGATGTATTGCAAAATAAATACAAAAACCCTCTGGACTAGGGGGGGGCGATTCAGGGGAAAAGGGAAAAAGAGCAGTCGAGAAAAAGGAGATAAGAGAGAGGAGTCGTGGGTAGTGGAGGAAAAGTTGCTGAAACTGTAAAATTCAGCTGGCGAGCAAGAAACAATTAAGTAGTCTAGCTAATAGGACAATAAGAAATCGTATGGTAAGATACGAGAAATTGAATTAACACTTGTTAAGGAAGAGCAACTAGTTGATAGTAGGTATAAAATAAGATAAGGTTAAACAAAGGAAAATGACTAATCTAAGATCTCAGAGTAGTAAGGAAAGGGAGAGGGTCAATGATAGAGACAGAGAGAAGGAATAGAAGTTGTAGTAAATCTAAAAAACTGAAAATTAAAGTATTAAAATAAAGGGGAGCCTCACAAAATGAAGTTTTAACAACACACTGCACGCCAACTCTCCGTATGCTAAAATTAGCTTATCCACAATTTCACTGTAATTTTTTGATTTATCATTGCCTAAAATGTTCCGGCAGATATTTTCTAATGCCTTTCAGGCTCTTATTTCTGTATCGTTTAATTTTTTAGTGAATTCGTCATCTTCGAATAGCAGTTTGATTAGAGGACCCACAAAAATTCCCTCTTTTATCTTGGTCTCACTGATTCAAGGAAACCTTCGACTCAAAATGGAAGGAAAATCCTTCTCTTTTTTGTCCATTGCTTTCACAAATATTTTTATCACACCTAGCTTGATGTGCAATGGAGATAAACAGATTTTTGACTTATCCACTAAAGGAGTGCTACATTTTTCTGGCCTGGTGTATTTCTGAATTATCTGACCATTTTTTCACTCCATAGTGGCAATACTTCTTTCAGCTATTCCACTCACATAAAAAGCAGCAGTACTTAGTGTATCCACTTGCAACCCAGTCAGCAATACTGTCACTTTTAGGTCAGCACAGATATTCCATTTGTATTCTTGACAGCATATTTTTCTGCAAAAGAATCTGTAGGTTCTCGTACATTTATCCGGAAGTTGCAAAAACTGGAAACCAATAAAGTTAAATATTTAAAAAGCTTACATTATCAGTATTTTTGCCCACAACCTTAGTGTTTTTAACAACATTTATATTAATTTAGTCATGTATACATATATACTGCATATACAGAGCTGTAGTGAGGGCAGAGCAATTGGGACATGTGCCCACAACCTTGTAAGGGAGCGTCAAATGGAAATTTTATTACACACTATTTTATAGATAACTGAAAGAAAATCTACTGTCTGTGAAGTTGCGAGTCTGAGAATTTGCAATCGCTTCCCATTTAATATGAACTAAAAATATTCATCTGCTATTAAGAAACAAACCGAATGACGACGTACACACTGGCAATATCAGACACGACTGAAAGAAAAAGAAATTGCTTTAAAAGTCCTAAGAATATTAATATAAAAGTTATTTTTAAAAATCCTTACTACTGTAGTTTTTATACCCATAGTCTAGAAGGCCTGCAGAGAAACCTCTGGGTTTACCACCCAGAGGTTTCTCTGCAGGCCTTCCAAAAGGAAGAACACATCTCTAAACATTAAGGATAAAGTGAAGTTACTAAAACGTCTGGATAAAGGTGCATCAGTCAAGTTTTTGTGTGATGAGTATTGCATTGTTTTATCTACTATGATTTGATGAAACAGAAAGAAAAACTGTTAAAATTTTATGGTGATAGTGATTTACCCAAGTTAATGGAACTCAGCAAAACATTACACCAGACAAAGAACGTAGAAATAGTGTTACTGGAATGGACCCGACAGCACCGAAGTGAAAAATACCCTCTTAGTCTTTCTATTATCATGGCCAAGGCAAAACTTTTCCATGAGCAGTTAGGCATAACAACACCCTGTGGGTATACATCTTGGCTAGCATGCAAAATTTTAAAAATGTAATAGTCTTCATATCTTGGCAGTGTGCAGTCAAAAAGCATCAGTTGATTATGATGCTGCAGAGGCATAACTGGGCAAGTTTGCAAAATTGATTGATAACAAGTTTACTGCAGAGCAGGTGTATAATGCTTATGAGACTTCTTTATATTGGAGGTATATTCCTAGAAAAACTGTTGTTGAACCCAAGGAATCAGCACCCAGTGGGTTTAAAGACTCAAAAGAAAGGACAACACAGTTTTAGGTTGTGCAAATGCTGTGGGGTCACATAAAATGAAACTGCTTGTTATTGGTAAAAGCGAAAATCCAAGAGCTTTCAAAGGAGTAAGTGTCTTCCTAGTTATTTAAAAGGCAAACAAACGGGCATGGATTACCAAACCAATCTTCCTTAATTGGTTTGAAAATCATTTTATACCAGAGGCTAAAGCACAATGTATGTCTGCAGGGCTGCCCAGTGACAGCAAGATAATGTTAATCCTTGATAATTGTGATTAATTCTTCATAATTGTGTGGCACATCCTGATGCACAGTTTCTTATCAAAGATAATGTGTTTGCTGTATATCTGTCACCTAACTGTACGTCCTTGATCCAGCTAATGGATCAAGGGATACTGAGGTCTATAAGAATGAATTCATGCATAGAATGCAACAAGGTTGGAATAAAGACATTTCAAAAAGATTTTAATATCAAGGATGCAAAAGCTTGGGACAGGGTTGATGAAGACACTAAAGATATAGTTGGCATAATTAATGGAAAGAATCAGTGTTTGATGATGATCATGAACATGATTTCATTGGACTTAGGGTGTCAAGATAGAAGAAAACTGTCTATAACTTGAATTTTGCTAAAGGTTTGTCATGTCCTGAGGCCCAGCTGTTGGATTATGATGCAGTAGAAGAGTACCTCCATACTAACAGACAGTGAAATCTGTGACATGGTAATGAATGAAAATAACGAGGATGATGATACTGTTGGAAAAAAAAAAAAGGCATTGAAAGAATGATAATGCCTTATGGAAGAACTGATTCGTGGAATGGAACGGAGGAGTTTTGCTACAGAGCATCATATAATGTCTCTTTATAAAATTCAAGAATTGCTTATAAAAAAAAGCCCAAAATATCTAAATCAACTTACTCTAAAGGATATATTTGAGAAACTGGCTTCCAAGGCAAACTTTACAGGCACATGTACAGCATCTATGCCTGAATCCCAGCCTTCAACTTCTGGTGTGTATATCTCTCAACTACATCTTCCCAAACTGTGGAGATATTTCTGAAGATATTTCGTCTGATGATGACATGTCATTGATATGAATCAGCTCAGCTCAATAAATATTCATATTTTATCTTCTTGCATTTCTTCTGTGCATTTTAGGCCTGCCTACCCAAATTCCAGAAAACCCTCCGTATCTGGCAACCCTCAGGTTACTGGGTAGCCAGATAAATGGTCCCACACCTGTACAACAGTTAGTAATAGTAATTGCCACATTGTGCAAGAAAGTCACAGGCGTTTTCTGTACTGACAAAAAAAAAAAAAAAAAAAAAAGTAGATAAGAAAATACAAATATGTGCTTCCCTCATCACACCGGTAACTCCAATCCAGTTGACCTTTGAATTTATTCAAACTATCTGTGAGGCAACTTGTTCCAGTAATTACCGTATTTTCTGGCTCATAAGACGCGGTTTTTTTTCGCGAAGATATACTTGGAAAATCACCCTGCGTCTTATATGGTCAATGTCACATTAGGCCTAAAGACTACCGGCAATGCATTTTCGATGACGCAGTGCCGGTAAACTGAGTTCTGAAAACTTCCCTTTGAAATTCACACCAATTTTACTTAAGATTGGTCTGTTGAAATATATTTTTAACAATTATCAGTGGTTACAATCTATGGCAACAATACATACCAGTAATCTTTTTTTCATGGAAAATTTGTTGAAATCTGCATGATATGAATCTCACAATCAGACGTAAGTAAAAACTTGTTTCATTTTCCCATCTGTTTGCTTTCTCTATAATATGATCTCGCGCTTTTATGGTATGGCGGGCTAATTAGACTGGATCAGGATTTTTCAATTCCAACTGTCTTTTACAAAAGAAAGTGACGCCCGTATTTGTCTTAGGGTGAGTAAGAATTTCTGTTACATTACTTCTGTCAGCTTTTTTCAGAAACAAACATTTCATTATTGGTTGAACATTTACCCAAGCGTATACCATTATTTTGAGAAAAATATGTTACCGTATTTAATTTTATTATTATTTTCTTTATCAATAATTTTTTTATAAATTTCAGGACACCCTGTTATGATGGAGTTGTTGAGAAGACATTGCTACACAATTGCCTTTAAAATACAAGTAGTAGATAAATGAAAATGTCAGACATTATATAATCTTTAGAACAAATAAATATTTTTAAAAATTTCTTGTGTTTTATGAATTGAATAAAAACTCCATGCTGTAAGTCCATTTAGTAAAAAAAATTTAAAAAAAAATAAATGCAACTCCATTTAATTTATTTTTAATATCTATCCCCTGATTAAGTCCCGTATCACGCCATGTCACCATATTTGTTTACATCAGTCGGTAAAAGATCACTTCTTAGTTTCACCGTAAACAGTATCGAAGGATAATAGAAGGGTTATTATTTTTTCCAAAATATGTGGCCAAAACTAGGGTGCGTCTTGTATGCCCGTGCATCTTATAAGCCGGAAAATACGGTAATGACTTGCTAGCTAAACAAAAACTTCCTACAATCTAATCTAACCCCCACAGTTTAAATTTATGACTCACAGTTCTGGAATTCTTTATAACAGTGAGAATTCTGCCTTCATTCATCTTACTAATCCCTCTAAGAGCCTTGTCACTTTCAATCAGTTCACTTTTAAGGTGTCCGGTCAAGCTCTGTTGCTCATATAATTGAAGTCTTTCCTCATACGGTCATCCTTCTGCCACCCTCACCATTTGAGATGCCTGTCTTTGGACCCTTTCAAGAAGCTCAATGTCTTTTTTCAGATAAGGTCTCCATACTTGAACACAGTATTCTAAATGTGGTCTTACAATTGCCTTATACAGTTGGATTATGACCTCCCTATCTGTACAGGATAACGTTTAATAAATCATTGATAGGATACCATGGGCTTTTCTGGCTGCCTGTTTAGACTGTTCAGAAAACTTTATATCTGCCCATATTGTAACTTCCAAGATACCTTTCGTCATCCACTGTTTTTAAATCAACCCCACAACGTGTATAATTTTTGTGGATTGCTATTCCCCAAGTGGGGAATAGCAATCTTGCATTTAGCAGCATTAAAACATAGTTGCCACTTCTCTGACCATCTCTGAAGTCTGTTCAAGTCATCCTGAAGGATGTGCTGTTAACAACTCTGCCAGTCTTTACAACATTTGCAAATTTTTACATCATGCCTTCTGTCCCATCATTGATGTAATTTATATAATAATTCATAGCCAATGCTTTCTCATATGCAGGCTTGGCCTCTCTGACCTTATCTGTCATACTATTACAGATCAATTGTACCTGTTGTAGGTTTCCTTTGGCTTTCCATAATTCATTGGAAACTTTGAATACTACCCGATGAGTAGTATTTCCAAATGATGCCTCAAGTTTTCAATTTTATGAAAGGGAATTACAGATATTGTTATCCACATAATCCTTTCCGGTTATGCTGTGCACAGCAGTGTTGTCATTCCGGAACATTCCATTTCCAGATGGGCATTACACTAACAATACAGGGAAAAGCAGAATGCAACAAAATTTCAGCTCACATAAGAGTTCACAAAATCTTTGCAATCAGTTCCAACTGTGATGGGCAGAAAGAACAAGTTAATGGGCACATCAGCAAATGGTAATTATTCACGATTTATAACAAACAAAAATGACTTAAGCGTGAACCAAGAATGTTTCTTTCTGCATATTCACCAACCCTGCTGATTCATTCCTCCAACCAGAGCATGGTAATAACAAACATAATATGCAGTGCAGATTGTAATGAAATTTGTGAGGGCTGACAAATCTTTCTAAAAGGTCCAATATAAAATTTCATGAAAATCCATCTACTGGGAGTCAAATTACAGCATGAGGACAAGGGTAAAAAATAAAATAAATAAATAACTTGCCAGATTCAATTTTAATGAAATTTGGAATAGTTTGATAAATCTTTTTAAAAAGCCCATATATAAAATTTCGTGAAAATCCAATTAATACAATTAAGCACATTAACATATATGCTAACATGCCTAACAACTACCAGGCCCAACATTAGACCACTGGTACCAATATTTTGTTGTTCTTCCTCCTCATCTACATTTATCCCTGGTGATACACTATGAAACAAGATTCAATGCACCACCTCATGTTTCACCAACTCCAATAACTGCTACCTCCATTAAAAAACACCAATTCAAACAAACGTATCTATTCCACCTGCATATGATAAGCTTATACAGTGGAGTACCACATCTTAGAAACTAAGAGCAGCTATGTTCACAGCTACTCTTAGTTTTCAAGATGTGGTATGATGAAATGAGCAGGAGATATGGGCTTTCATTATAGCACTGGAAGGTATTCATGATTTTATGTAGCACTGTATTTTGATTTTTGCGTAAATTATGGAAAAAACTTCAGTTCCAATTGTAAGTTAGCTTTCTCCTACTTACCATGGGCTTTCCCAATAGTTAGTCATTTATAACAGATCCTTATTATGGACAATCACCCTTCTCATAAATTATCTGATATCTGCTCTTTTGATAACAATGCATTAATTACGACACTAAGACCATGCAGCCCCACTCATAATGAACTCATTTTCATACATTACTAATTGATCAACTATTCCACTCCCTGTATATGCAATAGGATGTACTTGCAAATTCAGTTTTTCTCTTCATATCTATTCTCTAATATTTTGAAAGAACAGCAATATAAGATTCTTATTTACTGAGTTAAACAACAGCTATAAATTTTCGTCAAACTTAAGGTTATTACAGATCTTATAAAATTCAGAAAGTACAAGACATCTAATAATAATATTAAAAAAAAAAAAAAAAAAAAAAAAACCTGCAGTAGACAACTGTTTCCTAAGAAGAAAAGTATTCCTTCAAAACTTCAATAGAGGTTTCACTTGAAACAAATAATACATAAAGAAATGATGTAATAACTATAAAATAAACAGGTTCTTACCGTAATATGATTAAACATAGTTTCATCAGCCCACCCATATACATCAATAAGCCTGTATACAGAGGCTAATTTACATCGAAGAAGTTTTTCTCCCTTTGCATAGCGCAAGCCATCTACACCACGAATATCATTAATGGGTATTGCACATCTGCCTGCACGCACCACAGAGGAACTACGGGCATTATGTGGTAATAAAAGTTCTGTTACTTGTTGCAGAGCTGCCAAGTTTTCTGGAACACTACCTTCACTCATCTGTGTTTCAATTATTCGTTCTAATTCTTCTCTAAATACCTGACTGCAAAGTAAAAATTGCAAGATATAACAAAATGTATTAATATTTAATGTACATCTTTTATACACCATATTATCAAATGTTAAGATAAAAACAAGACAGTAATAAAATGGCTAAAAACAAAATTGTAATAAGGTGTAGGGCAAACTTTGGTTTTTTAAGACAGTTTCAGCAGAAATATTTTGCCATTCTTCAGAAAATCTTTTTGATGATTTTCTCTTCGAACAAAAGTGCTCAATGGCAAGTAACATTATTCTGTTGTGAACTGCAAATCCTGTCTCACCTAAATTTCAGCATATTTCCTTTGTATTCTTTATGCTTAATATTCATTGGTTACAGAAGGAAGGGCTTAACTAATGATTTTTTTTTTTTTTTTTTTTTGTCAACAGAGGACCATAGAATGAAAAACTTAAATCTAGTTGTATTCATGTCTCATTGCTCTGAGACTGTTATATATATTTGTGTTATTTACAAGATATCTTATTGGTAACATAGGACATTTATTTAGATATATTTTTGCAAACATAAGAGTATATGTACAGTTCACTTTTATAAGCTCTGGGCACCAACAGCATAAATCGTTAGCACTAGCACATATACCAAGTGGACAGAAATCATGGGATACCTACCTTGTAACGGGTGGCCCACCTTTCGCCTGGATAAGGGTAATCACACAGCGAGGCATTGAGTCCATTAATTAGTCAAGAAAGCATCCCACAGGTATTTCCATCCATGCTTGCTGCACTACTGTCCATAATTCCGTCGCATTCCTGGGTGGAGGATCCAAAGCTCAAATGGACCTTTCCACAGCATCCCAAAGATGCTCCAGAGGATTCATTTCTGGTGAACGGGGAGGCCATTCCATGTTGGTAAAATCTGTGGAATGCCCTTTGAACCATGTTCTAGTCACCACGGCTCTGTGGGGAGGCGCACTGTCCTGCCAAAAGAGTCCATTGCCCTGTGGGTGCATAAGGACCATGAAGAGATGCAGGTGGTCTGCAAGGATGGACACATAACCTGGACTATTTAGAGATGCGTCTAGACATACCAGAGGTCCCAAAGTGTGCCAGTTGAACACGTCCCAGACTATTACCGACCGTCCTGCCGCCTCCGTAGCCAGGTGGGAAGGAGCAGCAGTGCGCAGCACATGCTTCTTCATTAGACCGGGGTTCGAGCCCGTCACCACCAAATACGGAGGATGCGGAAAGGTCAGGGAATGGCCACCACATATCCCGGAGCAATATGGCCTTAGTTGCTAATGCTCCTAAAAACCAAATAACAAAACAAACCGACCGTCCAATTGCCTGAACAGTTTTGTTGATATGACGGGTGCATAGCTTCCTGTGGTTTCGCTTCCACCAGATACGCAACCTTTCATCTGCTCGAAATAACTGGAAACGGAACTCATCGGACCAGGAGACCTGTCTCCAATTATCCAAGGTCCAGTGCCAATGTTTTTTCTCCCAGTTGTGGCATAGGGTCCTGTGCCATGGTACTAGCAATGAGATTCAGGTGGGTCAGTGGTTCCCATAACCTACTGCAGCTAATGATCGCCTGATGGTCTTGGTGGAGACGTTTCTGGCAACTCCCTCATTGACGTCGGCAGTGATTTATGCCACTGTCACTCTCTGTTTGACTGAAACAATGCAAGACAGACATCAACGGCCACGTTCACCCACTACCTTTCTCCGCCCACAGCGCTGTCCACGAAAAGATGTTATTTATTCCGGAAATGGCACATTCCTGATACACTCTTGATACTGTCGAATGGGGATAGTGCAATTTCTGTACCACTTCCGTGATACAGTGACCCATGCATTGGACACCCACCATCATCCCTCTTTCAAAGTCTGTTAACTCATGACATTTATCCATACTGACATTGAATTACCATCTATGTGAATGCAGCATACCTATATACCTGCTAAATGGTGGGTTCGTCCTCTGGTGAGAGGGATGACAGTGTTGCGTTACCCAGGTATCCCATGAATTCTGTCCTTTTAGTGTATATGCTGTGCAATTGGTAAATGATATTCACTCGTCACTACCAGGACTAGAGGAAGAATAAAAAAAAAAAAAAAGTAGAAAATGAAATGGAAAGTTAATATATAAAAAAACAGTACATTAAATGTCCATGCAGGAACTAATAGATTCCTCCTTAAACTAACTATTGTGCATTAATCGTTAATTAATGATTAAAAATCTGAATTTTTTTCTACCTTCCTAAATATAGTTAAACTTATTTAAGCTGCTCAGAAAGTGAAAAATTTTTGTTTACTTAGAATTATAGGAGCAAAGAATGTCAGGTCCAACACAACTATTTCATATTTTTGAATTTCTCTTTCAGCATCTTGTAAACAATATGCAGCTCACTTTTTTTTTTTTTTTTTTTTGGTAGTAGTTATTGGCGCATCGGCTTCTGTGGCCATAATGCATCTCCCAAGGTTTTTGCAGTACTTTGATCCAAGCCCGAGGCGGGATTCGAACCCGTGACCTTTGGGTTGCTAGGTAGGCTGCTCACATGGTATGGTTTGAAATTGGCATGTCAGCTGACAAGTGGTGGGGCACCTGCTACAGAGAGTAGTTCCCCTTTATTTTACATTTAGTTATGTAAAAAATGTGTGTTTTTTTTTTTTAAATGCATTTATATGCGAGCATATGTAAGTTTCAAATTTTGCACTCTTAACTAGAAAATGGAAGTGACTATTAGTTTCGCACATTTATATTTTGTTTTTATTTGTAAAATAATAAGAGGAGTTTACCTCAATATAGTATGTAGAACACTTCTGTCACAGAAGTGTTCTACGTATTATATTGAGGTAAACTCTCTTATTATTTTACAAATATTAAGATCAACGTAGAACGTATTGAGCATTACAGCTCTGATTCACACTATCTAATTTTGTTTTTATGTAAATATTGTTTAAATTAAATATTACACATGATAAGTACTTCGATCCATTAACAAAAGAAGAAATACGGACAAACACACAACATGACTGTTTGTTACAGTCATGTTGTGTGTATGACTGTTGCCAGGTTAATTTCAGTTGGTAAAGCTGAGAGTGAATATTCTCTTCAATTTAAATTCAGGAAAACTCTGGAAATGAATTTGTTGCATTTATTCCAACAAAGCAATAACAAACGCAATGCTGCAGTAAGGAAAATTTATACTGTGTCTTGAAAACTGAACAAGACATTAAGAGAGAGAGAGATGTCCATTTTGTTTAAAATGGATTAAAAAAATATTTCCAGTTGCTAAATGTACATGCCAGGAAGAACTTTTATTGTCATCTAAAGAAATAAAAAGATGTAATTCAGATAAGAGATGAATTTTTAAAAATATTTCACATAAAAATTTCACATTTTAAAGGATATACGTGACATACATTTCAAAATGACATTTAAGTTTAAAGTATTTTTGTGGTCTTAAACTTAATAAGATGGCTTCTATACTGGATGTTTGGTTCAAATATTTTGCTGAAAATTTTAAAAGGGTATTTTTTTTTTTTGTTGAAAATATAAATTCTTTTTATGCTCATTTATGTATTATAAGTTTCTTCAAAAGAAAATGCACTGACAAGTTTTAATTTCTACAAAAAAAAAAAAAAAAAAAAAGACTATTTCTCAGTGACAGATAAAGTCACACAATAGTTTACTTAGATAAAACTGGACCTATGAGTACTTAAGGTGGGGAAACTAAAAATTAGCTGCTGAAGGACAAAAATTAAATAGTTATCTTTTAACAATTTTTAATTTCAAAGTTATGCCGCTGCCTATATATGAGGTGCTCCCCAAATGTTCCCAAAATTTGAATGTTGCACGGGAACCACGTGTAGTACGGACTTATGGCACTAGATAACACTGCATGCCTCCTTTGTGAATCAGTGTTCCATATGGCATCGGGCTGGATAGAGTGATTGAATATTTATGTGCAGTTCTTTGGTAGTGTGTTTTGCTTAGTTTGCAATTGTTCCAATGGCTGAAGTGAGAGAGCAACATGCTTGCATCAAGTTTTGTTTCCTTCTTAACAATACAGCAGAAGAAACCCATAAGTTGAAACAAGCTTTTGTTGACAATGCTTTAGGCCAGACACAGACCTACTACTGGTTTAACTGTTTTAAAAACGGCCGAATGTCGGTCGATGACGACAATTGCTCTAGGTGTCCATCATCGAGCACCAACCCAGAAAATGTCATAAAACTTCAGGCAGCGATCCATGAAGACCGCAGGCGGACCATCCACAGCATTTGTGGCAGTGTAGGACTATCATACAGCACATGCCAGTGGATTTAGTCAGATGAGTTGAACACGAGAAGGATTGCAGCCACAGCTACTGAATGAAGACCAAAAGCAGCATCACACGGAAGTTAGCAGGAATGGGTCAGGAGTGAGTGATCAAAACTTCTTTTCTACGGTTGTCACTGGTGATGAGAGTTGGGTATATGGATATGACCCAGAAACCAAGCAACAATCATCCCAGTGGAAGAGCCCATCTTTGCTCCGACCGAAGAAAGCCCGAAAGTGAGGAGCAATTCATTGAAGAGGCCTCTGGAGTCAGGAACTCTATGATGCTACTAAAACACTGAATCAAATCGATAAAACGCCCTTATTAAACAAAAAATAAAAATAAAATAAAAATACATATACTGACTGTATAAACTGTATATTAAAATAAAATTAAAATGAAATAAAATTGTATAAAACAAGAATAAAATGCGATAAAATAGAAAATTAAAAGCACTAAAAAGATGTTTAAAATCATAAAACCCAAACACAGGAGCTTTCGGAAACAGCGGCCACCTTCATCAGCAATAATGGTTGGAAGTTATCCGACAATCTATATATATGTACACATATACATCACCAGCACATCTGTGACACGAACTATGGCACCTGCGCACGATCCACTTCTCGTGCATTTTTACCGGAAATGGAACGAACCACTCTAAACAGTTTGTCTCTCCTTAGGATAAGGGCTTCAAAGAGTGGATGAATGCAACAGCCCCTATCCCTATTAAGACTATAGCATCCAGACGAACATATCCTTAAACTCTCTAGCCATTTCCAGTTCCAAAAACCACGAGTTCTCTCCACGATCACAGCTTCTTTAGCTGTAATGCCATGCCCAGTTTCCCAGGTATGTTCAGCTACGGCTGAACCCACGTAATTGGCTGTCTTGAGGGGTCCTATCATGTTCCTCCAGGCAATCACGAAGCCTACGTTTCATTTCCCCCACAATCCGGACACTCAATTTCATGTACAACCCCACTAGTGTCATTATCCACAATAGGATCTTTGATTGTGGACACTACTGTGTGCAGTCTCCGAAATGACAGCTGCACACAGCATATGTTACACGAACGTAAAATACGGGTTCTGAAATGCCCAGATAGTGGGGGAATGTATGTGGTGGCAACAGGTGTAAAAGCATGCGACTGCTACTCATATCCCTTAAACACCCCCTCAATAATACTCTGGGGGTAACCGTATATTACTAGGTCAGCTGTAAACCCATTTAGTCTTGTCGCCCCTCTCTTCAGATGGAGAAGTGGAACCCCACCCTTCCCATTAAGGCCTTAACCTCACTATTTTTGTGGCAACCGGCCCAAGCAGTTTTAAAGTGTGTATTGGCCAAGACACATAGGTTTTCTATAAACCTTAGTTTTCAAGCGTTGGCCTTCTCTGTATACACATATCTAGGAAAGGAAGGGCCCTCCCTGCTCAAATGGCTAGAGAGTTTAAGGATATGTTCGTCTGGATGCTATAAACTTAATAGGGATAAGAGTTGTCGCAGTCATCCACTCTTTGAAGCCCTTATCCTAAGGAGAGATGAATGGTTTAGAATGGTTCATTCCATTTTTCCGGTTCCAACGCACAAGAAGTGGACCGTGCTCAGATGCCATAGTTCTGTGTTGGGACCTGCTGGGGCATATGTGTACATATATAGATTTGTCAGATAACTTGCAACCATTATTGCTGAATGAAGGTGGCCGCTGCTGCCGAAAGCTCCTGTTTTAGTGGTCTTTAGTGATTTTAAACATCTTTTTAGCGCTTTTAATTTTATATTTTATCGCATTTTATTCTTGTTTTATACCATTTTATTTCATTTTAATTTTATTTTAATATACAGTTTATACAGTCAGTATATGTATTTTTATTTTTTGTTTAATAAAGGTATTTTATCAATTTGATTCAGTGTTTTAGTGGCATCATAGATGAAGCAGTGTGGAGCAATGCAAAGTCCATGCTGATCTGTTTTTTGGACATTCACAGGATTATCCATAAGGAATTCATCCCACCTGGCCAGACCATCAATACAAAGTTCTACTGAGACATCCTGAGGCGGTTAAGGGAAGCTGACAGGAGGAAATTTCCAGAGAAGTGGCCCACAAAGAACTGGGTCCTTCATCATGACAATGTGCTGGGCAACACATCTCTCGCTGTGTCGCAGTTTTGGGAGTGGCGCTGCGGTTGTGGAGGTTAGTGGACGCATCAGCAAGAAGCGCCACTTCATGTAAACGGTTGACATTGACCAAAGATAGCAGCGAGGATTTCTTGGATTTTCTGGCTTCAAAAACCATGGATCTTGGATTATTCACGTTGTGTATAGATGAAAACAACTAGTATTATTCAGCTAAGCTTGTTAGTTCTAGTTATTTTTAGCTAGTGTTGGTTTTTTGAATGCACTTCCGACTGCTACAGATTTAGTGGTAGCGATCCTACTATTGCAGCTTGTGATATTGCAATGCCTCAAAATTCCAAAAATTGGGATAAATCGTTGATTGAATTAGCTGGAGACATGTTATTTGTGAGGGTAAATGTGAATTTCAGCATATATTAAATATATTCTTGTGTATAAGAGTACCTTTCTTTGTGCGCAACCGTTTTCCCGCCAAAACGGAACAAGTGGGCTAGTAAACCAGAATATCTTATAACGGGAGATTTTAATTTACCAGATAGTGACTGGAACTTGTGAGTTGGTCACTTGCACATTAGCAAGGCTTGTGGATTTATTGGATGATTGTTTTCCGCAGCAGCATTTTCAAGAGGCAACCAGAGATGGTAATACTCTTGATCTGGCTATCAGCAGCGTTCATTCGCGTATAAAAATTTGCAGATAAAGGAACCACTAGGTGGCAGTGATCATAGTATACTGATGTGGGATTTACTTAAAGACATAATTACCAACAGAGGTAAAAGGAAGGGTTTTTGTTTCCATAAAGGTGAATACAGCGGTCTCACAGTTTTTAAATTCTGTACAGTGGGAACCATTTACGGGGAGAATTGGGAGGGGCAGTTGTCCTCTGATTCACAGTGTTTTGAAATGCACTGCTTGTTTGATGTTTGTGGATCAATCCAGAACGGCACATGATATTGCCAAGGGGAATGTTTTCGTGTGCGCACGACGAGGAAATCAGCCGACAACTCAGCGTTGTTATGGGCCTATATGCGAGCTTGAAGGCCAATATGGATGCCCTCAAAGGATTTAAATTGAGGGGCTCATCAAGCTCTGATCTGTCCACATCAATGCCAGAGCTTGCACTTGAACATCACGCAACACAGTGGCAACCCCGAAGGCAGAATAAGCTGTTCCAAAGGAACAGCTTTCTCTGCCGACTTCTGCCTATTCTGCATTGTCGGTGACTATTGTCGGGGAAACGGGACCAGGGTTGTTTCCCAGGTGCAAAAGTTGTTGACATTGTAGAGCAGATATCATCTTTTAAGGGCACAATGGGTGATACTGTTGTACACGTTGGCACTAATAATATTAAGAGTAGGAGACTGGCGGAATTACTTAACAAGAACAGGTCAACATTGAAAAAAAAAAAAGCCATGAGTTATGGTTGAATTTGAAAGTGTCTGCAATTCTTCCCAGACAGGATAGGAGGGAGTATATGATGAGAGTCTTGTCGACCAATTTGGCCCTGGAGAGACTGTGCAAGTTAACAGGAAAGACTGCTTCTACAGGGATGGGATACACTTAAATAGAAATGGTGCAAGAATATTTGTTAATGCTATCGAGGCAGACTTAAGTGGGTCGGAAAACTGCTAGCTTGGGGAGGGGGGATACACGGACTAAGAGATTAACAGTAGCCGCTGGCAGAGGTGAAAGTGATTCTTGCACTGCTTCTACTGAAATGCAATTGAGTATCAGCCTGGAAAGCAAGGCAATGGGGATTTCCAGGACTTCTGCGAGTCATAGTAGAACAAGTAAATACACGTGCTGTGTTAACTAAGAGTAGAAACAGTGCATGTATACTTGCATGTACGCCCATGCTAGGAGTATAGTTAATAAATTTGATGAGCCTGAATTGCTAGTGTACAGGAAGGATAGACAGGACAGGAAGGGACGAGGGCTTAGGCTGTTAGTTAAGAAACACAAAATCAAAGCATTAGCAGAGGCATATGATGTAAAAAAGCAAGCTTATGCAGCATCAGCCAAAAAAAAAAAAAAAACACCACTCCCATTTCACCCCTCCGTTCATTTGAAATACCTGTCCAGCTGAGCCATAAATTTATTTAGGCTATCAACTTCCACAACAAGGGATGGAAAGTCTGTTCCACCAATCAACTACCCGCTGGCTAAAGGCAAATTTCTGCACATCTATCCTACATCTGTCTTTCCTCAATTTGAATTTACGCTCTCTCAGATGATTATTTTGAGCAAAGAGGAAGAATCCCATTAACATTGAGCATGCTCAAACCATTCAAGGCTTTATACACCTCTATCAGATCTACTCACTGGTGCCTAGTCTCCAGACACTGTAATTTGAAAAACTTCAAACTTCACTTTATTCGTAAGGGCAACCCTTTGTTCCATTCACTAATCTTGTTGCCCTTCTCTGTACTCATTCCAGCAGCTCTACATCCTTCTTGAAATGAGGCCTCCAGACCTGTATACAGTACTCAAGGTGTGGCCTGACCATTGCCGTATACAGTCAGTCCTCGCATAGCAAGATAGTTGTGTTCCTAGAAACCCTTGTGCAATGCAAAATCATGCAATATAAACAACAGGCCCTATGGGAAAAATAGGGTTAGGTGCCGACCACCCAAGATTGAACAGACATTTCTAACCAAAACATTACCAAACACAATAAATAATTGTAATAAAATACATATTTTATTACAACTATTACGTAATAAAATATTGCTAATGCTTTTGCTTCTATCGTAAGCAAACTTGTTTTTTTGTTTGGTTTTCTATCCAAACAGATGACAGCCATTCCATTTCTTCCAATTCTTTGTGTCTTAATCTAATGGATTTTAATTACACTTTGACTTGTTCCTGTTATGAAAGTTGTTTTTATTTTCTCTGCATTCTTTGTAATTCTTGGCGCTGCCTCATTTAGGTCTGTAGCACTTGCAATATCACACGGTCTTTCATTTTGCTCAAAGCGTTTCACAATTTCATATTTTTTCTCTATCAACAGAGGCGGACTGGCCATAAGCCTTACTGGGGAAGCCCCGGTGGGCCAGAGGCCGCTGTGATTTTGGCCATAAACCATAGTATGGTAAAAAAAAGTAAACTGCAGTTATTATCAAACCACTGCAGGATGGAAGTCTCCTCAGCCATTCATGTTGAGGGAAATGGATCATAATCTGCCACTCTGGCCCAGTGCAGGTTGGCAGATCAACTGTATTTAGCAGTCAGAGGCTTGATCTCCGGTCTACTCAAGGAGCGTGTGCTACTGTACTCCCGCTCCTGACCACTCGGCTAGTATGAGGCCACATTGAATTTTCCCGGGTAAGAATTTTTGACCCAGTCCGCCTCTATTTATCGATATTGCTTTTCTTTTTCTATCTGAATCTGCAGTGTCTTCACCAAGACGCTTCCTTTTCAGTAGTTTACTCATTTTTAGGGAATAGAGCACAATTACAAAACGAGGAGGTACGCCTGATACACATAAACAAAACTGTGTATAGCAACTGAATAAACAACACCGTAAAGGCAGAGATACACTATTAACACCTCACTGGAATTGTGTTGGTTTTTACGTTATTATGGTGAAGTGTGTTTCTCCTTCACTGATATAAAAAACATAAATACATTTTCAGAATGTTCTCTTCATTTGACTGCCATTTCTTGAAAACACGAAGGTGAATCGTGCATAAGGGAATTCGGTCAGTGTTATATAAGATATTGTTCCCCTATCTAGGGAATAGTTATATAAGATATATAACTATTCCCTCAGTGTTATATAAGATATCGTTCCCCTATCTACCTATATAGGGAATAATCGCCTCCTTATCCCTGCTAGAAAAATTGCCGTATATCATTGATAAGACACAATGAGCTACTCTTGCAGCTCGTCTGCATTCCTCAGAAAATTTCAATCTGCCTGCACAATTAACCCCAGGTCCTTTTCATTCTCTACCACTGTCAGTGTAGTACCACAGAGTTGATACATTACTCTGGGATTACTGTTTCCCATTACATTTGTCAATGTTACTTCATTTGCCACCTCTCAGCCCATCTGCTCAACCTTTCCAGATCCTGTTGCAGCAGCATAGTGTCAGTAGTGTCCTTGACAACCCTGCCAACCTTTGTATCATCTGCAAACTTGGACATTAAGCTTGATCTACCATCATCAATATCATTTATAAATACAGAAAACAGCAATGGACCCAACACTGAATCTGAGGGATGCCACTAAAAACATTAGTCCACGATGAGTAGTGTCCATTGATTACCACTCTCTGTCTTCTCCCCCTCAACCATCCCTTTATCAATAGCAGCAATTTGCCTCCAATGTCACACTGCTCCAATTTATGCAGAAGTCTCCCATGTGCAACAGTATCAAAAGCCTTTCTAAGATCCAAATATATAATATCAAAGTTATTCCCTGCATCCATTTTCTTTTGTGACTGCATCATAGTATCCAATAAAATTGGTCAGGCAAGACTTTCCCTTAACAAAACCATGTTGTGTCCAAGCTATAACTGAAGTCTTGTCTAGATCATCCTGCAGTGCTTCTTTAACCAGTGCCTCCATTAATTTTCCTGGAACCGAAGTTAAACTAACAGGTCTATAATTACTTGTGTCAGCCTTTGATCCATCCTCCTCTGTGAATTGGGTTTACATTTCCACATCTCCAGTCTATGGGTACCTCCCCTGAGCCTAAGGAAGCTCTCATAATTATGGCTAAGGGTTTTCTTACTTCCTTTGCTGCCTCTTTTAATATAACTGGATAGATCCCATCCACCCCGGGTGCCTTTTTTATGTTTATCCTCAACAATTTCTCCTCCACTTTCCTCTCAGTTATTACAAAATCATCTAGCTCAGTGCCAGAGTTTACTTCACCACTGTCATTCACCTTCCTGAATAACTCCTCATGTATGAATGTAGATGCAAAATACTTGTTTAGTTTGTTAGCCACCTGAGCAGGATCATCAACTGTTGAACCATCATATCCAGTGGACCAATCTGATTCATCCCTTTCCTTCTAGAGATCTGCCATATGTCTCATTAGTTCATCTGACATCCATTTAGGCCTAAATCTCGAATAATATTTCTTAGTTGGTATGTAAAGCCTAGTAGCTTCCAAGATAAATTCTTTGAATGCTTCCCATTTTGAATTTGCTGTTAGTAACATCATCAGTATTTAAGTTCTATAAGGTGAGACCAACTCATGATGTTACCAACAGCAAATTCAAAATGGGAAGCATTCAAAGAAATAATCTTGGAAGCTACCAGGCTTTTCATCCCAACTAAGAAATATTGTTCAAGATTTAGGCCTAAATGGATGTCAGATCAACTAATTAGACATGTGGTAGGGGAAAAAAAAAAATGCATCGAATATATATAAATTAACAGGTGACACAGAAGCCTATGATAGATATAAAGTGGTCTGTAACCAAGTCACAAAGGAGGTTAGGCAGGCAAAGGCAGATTACGAGAAATCCTTGGCAAAGGATGCAAAGAAAAAGAGAAAACAGTTCTTTACCTTTGTAAACTCTAGAAAGAAGGGGATGAATCAGATTGGTTCACTTGATATCGATGGTTCAACTGTTGATGATCCTGCTCAGGTAGCTAACAAACAGAATGAATATTTTGCATCTACATTCACACATGAGGAGTTATTCAGGGAGGGGAATGCCAGAGGTGTATTAAACACTGGCAGGAAGCTAGATAATCTTGAAATAACTGAGAGTAAAGTGGAGGAGAAATTGTTGAAGATAAACATAAGAAAGACAAAAGACATCTGGGGTGGATGGAATCTATCCAGTTATATTAAAGGAGACTGCAAAGGAAGTAAGCAAACCATTAGCCATAATTATGAGGGCTTCCTTGGACTCAGGGGATGTACCCATGAACTGGAGATGTGCAAATGTGACCCCAATCCACAAAGGAGGATTGAAGGGAGACACAGGTAATTACAGACCTGTTAGTTTACTTTTGTTCAAGGGAAATTAATGGAGGCACTGGGTAAAGAAGCATTGCAGGATCATCTAGACAAGACTTTAGTTATAACTCGGACACAGCATGGGTTTGTTAAGGGGAAATCTTGTTTGATCAATTTGATTGGATACTATGATGTAGTCACAAAGGAACTGGATGCAAGGAATAATTTTGATATCATATATTTGGATCTTAGAAAGGCTTTTGATACACATGGTAGACTGCTACACAAATTGGAGCAGTGTGGCATTAGAGGCAAATTGCTGCTATGGATAAAGGGATGGTTGAGTGTGAGAAGACAGTGGTAATAATGGATACTGCTCTTCGTGGACTAATGTTATTAGTGGAGTCCCTCAGGGTTCAGTGTTGGGTCCATTATTGTTTTCTGTATTCATCAATGATACTGATGATGGTATATCAGGCGTAACGTCCAAGTTTGCAGACGATACAAAGGTCAGCAGGGTTGTTAAAGGCAGTAAGCTGCTGCAACAGGATCTAGAAAAGTTGAGCATTTGGGATGAGAGGTAGCAACTTAAGTTTAATATTGGCAAATGTAAAGTACTGCATATGGGAAGCATTAACCCCATAATAACATATCAACTGTGTGGTACTACATTTACAGTGGTACAGAGTGAAAAGGACCCGAGGGTAATTGTACAGACATATGTTTTCTCAGCAGTGCAGACGGTCTGCAAGAGTAGCTCATGGTGTTTTGTCAATGATATACAGGAATTTTTCTAGCAGGGATAAGGAGGTGATTATCCCCTTGTATAAGGCAATGGTCAGGCCACACCTTGAGTACTGCATACAGGTCTGGAGGCCTCATTTTAAGAAGGATATAGAGCTGTTGGAATAAGTACAGAGAAGGGCAACAAGATTAGTGAATGGAAAGAAGGGTTGCTCTTACGAAGAAAGGCTTAATTTTTGCAAATTACAGTGTCTCGAGACTAAATACCTGCGAGGTGATCTGAATGAGGTGTATAAATCCTTGAATGGTTTGGGCAGGCTTAATGGTAATGAGATTCTTCCTCTAACTCAGAATAATCACCTCAGACAGCATAAATTCAAAATAAGGAAAGACAGTTGTAGGATAGATGTGCGGAAGTTGGCATTTAGCCAGCAGGTGGTTGATTGCTGGAACAAACTTCCATCTGTCGTTGTAGGAGCTGATAGCTTAAACAGATTCAAGGCAGAACTAGACAAACATTTGTAGAGAGTGGATGGGTGAAATAGGAGGGTCTGTGTTTTTTTGGCTGATGCTATATAAGCTTGCTTCCTTGCATCATGTGCCCTGCTAATGCTAATTGCTAAAGGAATTAATTGTGGAAGCTACAAGGTTTTTCATACTGATTAAGAAATATTGTTCAAGGTTTATGCCTAAATGGTTGTCAAATGAGACTTAGCATTTTTCCATGCATCCATGCATTTTTCTTCTCTTAGCAGAGAAGAAAAATGCATGGGATGCATATAAATTATCAGGCGACACAGACGTTTATGACCAATATAAGCTAGACCGCAATCAAGTCCAAAGGAGATTAGGCAAGGGAAGGCAGATTAGAGAAATCTTTGGCAAAAGATGCTAAGAAAAACAGCAGACTTTTTACTTATATAAAATCTAAAAGGAAGGTGATGAATCAGATTGGTCCACTTGATATTAATGGTTCAACTGTTGATGATCCTGCTCAGAGAGCTAACAAACTAAATGAGTATTTTGCATCTACATTCACACATGAGGAGTTAAGGAGGAAAATTCCAGAAGTTTATCAAACTAACAGGGTGCTTAATGATTTTATAATAACTGAGAGCAAGGTGGAGGAGAAATTGTTGCTCCTGGAGTGGATGGGATCTATCCAATTATATTACAGGAGGTGGCAAAGGAACTAAGCAAACCCTTAGCCATAATTATGACAGTATCGTTGGACCAGGGGAAGTCTCCACGGACTGGAGATGTAAAAATGTATCCCCAGTTCACAAATGGGAATCGAAAGTTGACATGAGTAATTACAGACCTGTTAGTTTAACTTCTGTTCTGAGTAAAATAATGGAGTCACTGGTTAAAGATGCTTTGCAAGATCATCTAGACAAGACTGTAGCAATAATTCAGACACGTAATGGGTTTGTTAAGAGAAAGTCTTGTCTGACAAAACTGATTGGATATCATACTTGGATTTGAGGAAAGCTTTTGACACTGTTTCACATGGAAAACTACTGTACAAATTCGTGCAGAATAGTGTGTGTGTGTGTGTGTGTGTGTGTGTGTGTGTGTGTGTGTGTGTGTGTGTGTGTGTGTGTGTGTGTGTGTGTGTGTGTGTGTGTTTAATGGCACAAAAGCTGCTGTGGCTATAGTGCAGCTGTAGAATAGTATTAAGGGTAAGTTGCTACAATGGATAAAAGGGTAGTTGAGTGGGAGAAGACAGAGAGTGGTAATCAATGGATGCTGGTTGCACATGGAAGAATATTGTACAAATTGGAGCAGAATAGTATTAAGGGTAAGTTGCTACAATGGACAATAGGGTGGTTGAGTGGGAGAAGCCAAGAGTGGTAATCAATGGCGCTGCTCTTCGTGGACTAATGTTATTAGTGGAGTCCCCCAGGGTAGTGGCATGCAAACTTATTTCGCTCGCAACCCCCTTTATTAAATATAAAATTGACGAGACCCCCCCACATAAATACAGAGGCGGGATGACGAAATTTTTAGAGGAAAAATAGCATTTTATAAATTATAGAGTAGACAATTTTATTCGAGTACCAAGAAAGGAATAGAACATTTCTTTCTTTTCAATTTACACATGAAAATAATTGTTTAATTGAATACAGTAAAAACAACAAATCAAATTCTTATTCTTCAATTAAAATTACAAACCAATAAAAAAAGAACATTTACAAAACAATACAATAAAAAAATTAACAACAACAACACAATTAATGAGAAGGATGGGCCTGAATAACTGATAATATTTGGCTCAATATTTGAAATTGCTAATCTCATGCCATCTTCTGGATCAAGTCTGGACTCTGTTTTGTTTTTATAGCTGTTAATTTTGAGAAACCAACCTCACATAAATATGTAGACCCGAAAGGTAGTAGTGTTTGTATCGCCATTTTTGATAATTCTGGATACTCGTCTCGAAGAGAAAGCCAAAATTTTTCACAAGTTGTAATGTTGAAATGAGCATGTAATGCTTCGTCACACGACAGGTCGATAAGATCTTCCTTTTGCTCAATGGTAATTTCGGGGCTTGAAGAAATAACAAAAGCAAAGGGATCACGAATCCAATACAACTTTTTTTCTGGAGAAACATGAAATCGTTTGGAAAAATTCTTAATTAGCATTGTCAGGTGGGTGGCAATGATATCTCTAAATTGTAAAATGTCCATATTACTGCTATTAACAAAATCAGAAAAACATGGGAACATTTCAATCTTATTACGCTCAAATTCCAAAGATTAAGTTTCTTCTTGAAAGCTTCTATTTTATCACTGAGTATCAATATATTTGTTCCCTGTCCTTGAAGACTTAAATTTAAATTTTTTTTTTGAATAAAAACTTTTTTTAAAAGTTTTTCAAATATATCAACAAGGTAACTAAGTTTTCCAAGCCATTTTTGATTTGAAAACAATTGGGCAAGGTTCTGATTTGTATCTGATAAAAACAATTAAACTTCATGTTTGAGGTCAAAAAGACATCGCAACACTTTACCACTGGACAACTACCTCACTTTCGTATATAAAAGAAGCGTTTCAAAAGTGGATCCCATTTCATTACAAAGTATAGTGAAAAGTCTGCTATTTAAGCTTCTACTTTTAATAAAGTTGATCACACTTACTGCATCTTTCAAAACTTCGTACAAATCAGTTTGCATTTCCTTCGCTACTAATGCTTCCCTATGTATAATGTAATGATTAAAAACTGTATTTGGGGAAACTTCCTTTACTTTGTCCTTTAAACCTTTATTCCTGTTAATGCAGCCGCACCATCAGTACAAATCGCAACACAGTTCTTCCACGTCAGATTATTTGTTTGAAAGAAAATATTTATAACATCAAAAATATTCTCGCCCGTCGTTTTTTCTTCCAAAGCTTTGCAAAATAGAAAATCCTCCAAAATATCTCCCTCGTAGCAGTATCTGACATATACAATTAGTTGAGCAAGGTTTGAAATATCTATGGATTTATCTAACTGCATTGCAAAAATTGGACTTTCTCTCAATCGATTTAATAAATTGAATTCTAGGTTATTCACGATAACTGTGTCTCTCTGGATAGCGGAATGGTATTTAAATTGTTGCTGTACTTTTCTCCATGCATAATTGAAATCATTTTTATTACAGCAGGGAGGACAAGGGATTCAGCAATAGTATGTGATTTAAATTTTTTTCCTATTAAATATGAAACTTCCAACAATGCTTTACAAGGAACTGCAGTGTTTCTTCATGAAAGATTTCAGACCTTGTATGGCGTTGGCATGGCTTTTGAAAAAGGATTCAGTTTTTTTTATTAGTTCTGGATGTTTCGTATGCAAGTGTCTTTAATTTAACAGATTTCATGCTTTCATTAGCCAGTTTTTCGTAGTATATTACGCATGAAGGACGTTGCTCATCATCAACAACACTGTAGGTGAAGCCATGCTTCATAAATTCCTCTTGATATTTTCTATTCTTTTTCATTCCTTTTGATATGGAATATGATGGCTCTCTACCAGAAATTGGTGGTCGCATTTCACTTGAAATAACGTTAGTGTCCAAATTTTCACATGATATAATATTTCTTACCTTATTAGCTTCCGAAGTACCTGAAGCAATATTATTGTCGTCACTCCTTGGGCTTTTTGTTCTGATTACCCAGTGTCTGTGGAAAAATATGTATTTTTTTCTTCTAAAAAACAACGATACTAATAATGAAACGTGCAATAGAAAAAGTAGCAGAAGAATGAAAAACACATCCAAGTGGTATGAAAGCAGCGAATTACGAAGCAGAACAAAGCACGCGCAACACACTTGCTATATATATTTACTGCTACCGCATATTCGCACCCCTGGCCTCTAGGCAATTTGAGAATTTGTGATGTAGCATAAGCAAGCACGAATTAAGAGCTAAAGGGATTAATCGAATAGTACTTCTCGGTACTACTCATTACTGAGTTGTACTGAAAAGTATTAATATATACTAAGAAGCTGCATCAGTCAGCGGCTTTTTGTGTCCATGGTCAGTGAGCAAATTAAGGCGAATTGCAGAAGTAGGGTTCATTCGTATCTCAGACTTAGTTTCAGTAGTAAGATTTCTACACGTACAGTATTGAAAAAGTAATTTTAACAACAGGTTTAGTAACAACAATAGCTTCTATATGCAGAAAAAAAAAAAATTATTTAAAAATTTCCGTGACTCCTTTCATTTATCCGGCGACCCCTCAGTTTGCGTACCACTGCCCCAGGGTATGGTGTTGGGCCCACTGTCATCTTGTATATTTATCAATGATATTGATGAAGGTATACTAGGCTTAGTGGCGAAGTTTGCAGATGATACAAAGGTTGGCAGGGTTGTTAATGACTGTAACAGCAGGTGCTACTGCAACAGGATCTAGAAAATTTAGGCAGATGGGCTGAAAAGTGGTAACTGAAGTTTAACATTAACAAATGCAAAGTACTGCATATTAGTAGAAGTAACTCAAGAAGAACGTACCAACCGTGTGGTACTACACTTAGGGTGGTAGAAAATGAAAAAGATCTGGGAGTAATTGTGCAGTCGGATATGAAGTTTTCTGAGTAATGCAGACAGGCTGCCAGAGCAGGTCATGGGGTTTTGTCAATGACATACAGGAATTTTGCTAGCAGGGAAAAGGAGGTGACTATTCCTTTGTATAAGTCAATGGTCAGGCCATGCCTTGAATACTGCGTTCAGGTCTGGAGGCCTCATTTTAGGCCTACCAAAATTCTGCAAATTGCAGCAGCTGAAGAGTAGGTACTTGCAAGGTGATCTGATTGAGGTGTATAAGGCTTGGAATGGGTTGAGCATGCTGAATTCTGATGGGATTCTTCCGCTTACTCAGATTAAGAATCTAAGAAGGCATAAATTCAAATTGAGGAAAGACAGCTGTAGAATAGATGTGTGGAAATTTGCCTTTAAAAAGCGGGTGGTTAATTGCTGGAACAAACTTCCATCTGTCATTGTGGAAGTTCATGGATTAAATAAATTCAAGGAAGAACTGTACAAACTTTTTGAGGGAATGGGTGTGTGAATTTTTTTTGTCTGATGCTACCTAAGCTCATAAGCTTGCTTTCTTGCATCACATACCTCTTTTACATTGCACCTTGGGTTTTAATATGCCTACGATTATAAAATATTCCTTAAATTACTCCCATGGATATAAGGAAGATTACAAAGACCAAAACTAAAGGGAGTACATCTGCAACAAGACTGCAGGGACTCATCTGGTGAGTATGGGCTTGGCACATCCAGTGTCCTGAGCTGGATATCATCATTCTTTTTCTTGGTGATACCATCCCTTTCCCTTTCCTTCTCTCTCCAGCAAAGACCAAAACTCAAGGGAAAAATCAAAAAATATAGTTCGCGATCCTGAGTTGAATGACCTGCCCAATTGCGGGATAGAGGTGCTAAAATGAAGAAACTACAAATGATGACTTAGAAGCTTGCCACCTTAGTGTAAAAAGAGCTAGAAAAGGCAAAAACCAGATAGAAAATACAGATCAAAAGGAGAATGATAATTTAGAGTCAGAGGTAACAAAAACGAAGGAGGAGAGGAAACTTCAGCTGATAAATCAAATAGACAAATTTTAAGCTGTTCTTAGAAGAGTTCCTTCATAAACAGACAAATAGAATCCTGCAACAACTCGTCTCTCTCTCTCTCTCTCTCTCTCTCTCTCTCTCTCTCACACACACACACACACGGCTGATGTTAATAATAATAGTGAACTGCTGGTTTGTTTTGGAACATAGAGTGGTTGGTGGTTGAACTTAATACAGAAAACAAGGATTGAAATCAAAAGTAAAAACAGTGACTGAAGAGAAGAATAATTATAAAGAAATAAATACTTTGACTTATGCTCAAGTAGCAAGGACAACCAAAACAGATTCATCACAAACTAAAACCAACAATAAGACTAAGGAAATGCCAAAGAAACAAACAATCATTATAAAGGCTAAGCCTGACAAAATTAAAACCTTATTTGAAAGAAATAAAAGTGAATAACATGAGAGAAATAAAAGATAATGGAGTTTTAATTGAAGTAACAAATAAAGAGGAAGTTAAAAATACTGAAACCAACCCAGAGGTAATTAAACACCAACATCATTAAATTTGACACCCCAGAAAGAGATCTTATGTTGGGTTTCTAAAACAAAAAAAAAAAAAAAAAAAAAGTAAAACTTATACAATCTAGGACCAACTATGGGCCAGACTGAAAACAAATGTGACTAGAGACTAAATCTCATCCAATTGAATGCTCAAAGAACAAGAGCTGTTGTAGATCAGATCAAATTCAAATTGGAAGAAAATAATATAGATATCTTGGTACTCCAGGTGCCCTACACACATATAAATAGGGTTCAAGGATACCCAAGGGACTATAAAATAATAGAATACACCTTTCCCTTCTACAGCAATAGTAGTTAAAAATACTGACTTTACAGTCACAAAGGTGGGTCACCTCTGTTCTCCAGTGGCAATGTGTGCCCATATCACCAGTACTGTAGGACAGTTTTATATTATTTCATTATATTCTAGACCAGGTGAAGATATAAATCCAGCTACTGAATACCTACAAGCAGTCATAGACTTGCTACCTACTGCAAATATCATAGTGTGTGCTGATGTCAACTGCCAGTCAAGCCTCATGGCATAGCTGTAAGGAAGACAGAGCAGGCACATACAACGACCAGATACTTTCAGACTATATAGCCACCTTACCCTTTCAAGTGCTAAACCAACCAAATAAACTAACAACCTTTAGCAGTACCATGTGGGAGAGTGACAATGATGTTACTCTTGCCACCAATTCAATAGTTTATAAAATTACGGACTGGTGTGTCCAGCCAGTCTGGACCACATCAGATCACAGAGCCATCACATTCAAACCAAACAGGCAATTACAAACACTCCAACACTCCTTGTTGGGGATCAAAGGTATAACCTCAAAAAGGCAAACTAGCAGGTTTTTACAGAACTTACAGCAGTTCAGCTGCAAAAACAGAAATTAATGGTGTAGATCAGGCAATTGAAGCCCGGACGAACAAGCACTGACTAATGGACAAACATTTTAACAAAAACAGCAGACCTATCTATCCCATGGGGAAAAACCGAGGAAGCAGGTAGTCCCCTGGTAGTGCCCTGAACTGACTGTACTCAGGAGAAGGGTGCACCAGGAGAGAAGAAATTTTCAAAGAACCAGAACATCTTGGCCACAAAATTAGGTGGATGCACTGAGAGATTCTTATAGAATCTCTCAGGAATCAGTATAGAGCCCTAAGAGTTTGTTGTTTGTTTGTTATTTGGTTTTTAGGAGCATTAGCAACTAAGGGCATATTGCTTCGGGAATATGCGGTGCTCATCCCCTGACCTTTCCGCATCCTCCGTATTTGGTGGTGATGGGCTCGAACCCCGGTCTAATCAAGAAGCGTGTGCTACGCTCTGCTGCTCCTTCCCACCTGGCTACGGAGGCATCCCCCCCCATAAGAGATAAGAAAAAGGAATGCGGGAGGCACTTGGTGTGAACTACTGGAAACAATAACCCTTGGATAGTTGTCTACAGAATAGTGACCAACAAGCTGCCAAGAGGAAATGTCTTAAAAACTACCGTCAAACCAGATGGAACCCCAACCGTGTTGGGTGGAATCTGTAAATTACATCCTAGACCAGTGGTTTTCAACCTTTTTTGCCCAATGCACCCTTTTCACCATATTTCAGAATGCATTTCTCCCCCTTTCCAAGATTGTCTGATTCAAAGGATGCATTCCAAAAAGATAAAAAAGTGAAATATTTATCTTTAATTTCATATGTGATATCCAATAAAGTGTGAATGTCCTGTAGATTATGTACAATCTGTAAAATTGTAGTTTGTAGAAAGATCAATATTCCAATAGGTTGAGCCCAGAAATCTGTAGTCCCAATTACCCCCCCCCCTCAAACCCTAAAATTCCCCCTCACTTGAGGACCCATCTTAGACGGCATCATTCAGACTTAAACTGCGGATCATTCAACCACCCGGCTAGACATAAAACAAAAACACTGATAAGACGATGCCAATTTGAACCTATGTTTACTATACAAGAGTAAGAAAAAGCACTATTTCTGTCTTGTATAGTAAACTAAAAACAATAAATGCCCAGGTTTTAACTTCTGAGGTTGAGATTATCAAAAATTAGCGAAATAGCACCGGACAAATTAATAGCACTAAATAGCAACTGTATGACAGAAGGTATATTCCCAAAAATATGGAAAAAAAGCTGTGTTATGATTAATTCTCAAAACCCCTGAGAAACCCACTACTGATTCCAAATCATATAGACCAACAGCCCTACTACCTGTACTAGGGAAAATATACAAAAGACCAATATATAGCAGATTAGCTCAATACTACGCAGAAGCAGGTTTTCATTCCAACAATCAGTATGGTTTTAAGAAATGCAACTCTAAGGAGGATGCCATGCACCACCTACTGACAACAGAAATATGTTGGCAATCTCTATTGACTTTGCTGGGACATTTGACTCACTCTGGTGGCCTAGTGTCCTTAGGAGACTTCCCCAGGCAAATGCCCCCACAAAACCTATATAACGTAATAAACAGCTATCTTACAGACAAAAGTGTCTCAGAGTGCATAAGGTTCCAGGAATTGACACAACCTGTGAATAAAGGCTGCCAGCAGGGTTCAATCCTTGGTTTTCTTCTGGAATATTGTTCTGGATGAATTTTTGGCCTTGGATCTGAGTCTGAGTGGAAAGTCTGGACTTTGCTGATGACATGATTTCCCTTGTAAAAGGTAACACAAGAGTGGTTGTAGAGCAGAGTTCAAATGCCACCCTCTTCCAGCTGCAGGAGTGGGCACAAATGCACATGCTCAAAATATTACCGGAAAAAACCAAACAAATACTTCTAAAATGCAATTTGGACATAAGAAAACGTCCACAAATTAAAATTAACATAACTACTATAAAAATGGTAACAGAACTAAAATATCTTGGAGTGGTCTGATTCAAAATTAACTTTTTATCCCCATTTAACCTAATCGGAAAAGAAAGTGAGAAATTATGCAGGTATGACTGCCAAGATCAGTCAATCAGACTGGGGGCTCAAAAGAAAGACCCTGGCAATCATATACTGTGCAATGTTCCTACCTGTTATCACCTATGCAGCAGTGCATGGTTCACCTGCTCAGCCATAGTAAGAAATAGGAATAAATTAGAATCAATACAAAGAACAATACTTCTCACCATTACCAGAGCATGTTGCACAGTGAGCACACCTGTGCTACATTAGCTGGCAGGAGCTCTCCCACTTTACCTGGGAGTAGCCAAAGAGGCTTGTATTATAGATTTAAAAAGGGTATACTCACAAAATTTCTGGGGATGGCCCTTGATACAGCCAACACCTTCAACGCTGAAAGAAAAAGAATAGCCACAAAGCTCCATCAGCTATGGCAAACAAAGTGGGAGCAGGAACAGATCTAGTTACCAAAAGGGTCCCCTGCCACGGGTGGCAATGGTCAACTCAAAGCCGCCTAAGTGGTATGCCCCTGGACTTTTTACAACATTCATATTGACAGGTCACAGCTCCCTAAAGTCAAAACTAACCTTCTTAGGGCTGACTGATGACCCAAATTGCACCTTTGGCAAAAGTGAAGCCTGGGCACACATTCTGCATGAATGTATAATTTATGACATCCCCAGAACACAGCTAATAGCACAGATTGGCCCCTTCCCAGTGGAGAAGAACATCTATTCATTATAGAAGAGGAAAATTATAAAGCCTCCACACAAAAAGTATTCGAAATGTGCAGAACTATCCAAAGAACAGAAAATTTGCCCCCCCATCAATTAAACAATAATCAATAGTTAAAACTGCCCACATCCCACCATGCCCAGATGACTTAAACTGCCAGGATGGCATTATTCTACACCCTGACAGAAACCTGACATGACAAAACCAGATTGACTTGGATACCCCCCACAAGGACTACCCTGATATGTGTGGGAACCTGGGGCCCTACACCAAATAAGTAACCATGCAGGGAAGGAAGATGCACAGGAAGCAGATTAGCTGAAAAATATCAGTAGCTCGTAGCAAGGGGATGCAATGTAGAATGAAAGAAGAATGAATGAATGAAAATGAATTACAGGAATTAATGGTAAGAGAGAATAAATGTCAGTTTTGGTGAGAGAAAGAGTGACTCAGCATGAAGGAAAGAGTGAATGAGTGTTATGGGGAATGGGAATAAGTGGAAGGGCAAATAATTGGCTGAAAGAATACAAAGTTAACAATAACTTACATTACTTTATATATACTAACAAACATTACTAACAACACAAACACTATCACTGCATTTTCCCCTGGTCTGCAAAAAACGTGTGGCTAGGGCAGCACCACAACTGAAGAATAACAGTAAGTCGAGGTGGCCAGAGAGTGCAGTGCAGAAAGCAAGATTCAAATAATGAAACGAAAGCCAGAAGAATGAATGAGAGTGTAACTGTGTGAGAAAAACAACACAAACCATAAATGTTACAGTTAAGTACACACTAACCCTATTTTTAACCTTTTATATTCTTTCTTATTTAGCTTAATTATTAAGCATTAGCATTTAAATTTACATTAAACATTGTTGCACCCACAAACCATAAATGTTACAGTTAAGTACACACTAACCCTATTTTTAACCTTTTATATTCTTTCTTATTTAGCTTAATTATTAAGCATTAGCATTTAAATTTACATTAAACATTGTTGCATATCCAAATGAAATCGCAAGAGGTGCTAAATACTATGATGGAGGACTTTCAGGATGCATTCAAACCATGGGAGAAACACTTGGATCGGTGTTTACACTCTCAAGGGGACTACTTCGAAGGTGACGGTGGCGAATAAGACCCAGGGCGAGTCTAATTTATTTTCGAAATAAATTTCAGGAACTTTTGGGTAGCACCTTGTATTTCTTTAATAAAGTGATGGTAAAGAAATGAAAGTTGTACATGAAGCCCCCAGAAAGTCATCAATCATTTTACTGAACTGTAAGAGATTGGACACCTCTGGAGTAGAACAAGGATAAGCAATCTTTCAAGTGTAGTGCGGGAGAGTCACTCTTGGGAAAGATAATGGGCACCGGGTGTACCGTGGTCTGGATTTTGTACTGCACAGTGGACTGAAATCTGATCTATATATGGAAACAATCTGCTGATAATTTGCAGGTAGTTTCAGATGGTCTTCGCTGGCACAGTACTGTGGTACGGCAATCCATTTACTGTATAGTCTATAAAATCAGAGGGCTAGCACCATACCACGAAAAGCATCCCCATATTATCGTACTTCCACCGCTGCAACACACAAATGGGATGATGCAGACCATATGAAAGCATTCTCCCAATTTCTGCCATCAGATTAAAACAGCATATATAACAATTGGTCACTCTTCCAGTGTCTCTACTAGTACAGCAGCATAACTTCCTAAGCAAATTTTGCGATCACAGATTTATCTGGTGCAGCTCATTTAATAAAACCAATCCAATTCCCTGTGTGTGGCAATCATGCTGCCAGCAGCCTTCTTATGTCCCTGTTCCTTCTAAGTGATTCTGCTACAGTTATCGTGGCGATTTTTTTTTGTTCTTGTGTGTGTGTTCTGAAGCCTCTTTCTGTCAAAATACATAGTTGGCATGGGCATCCGCAGAGAGGGGCAAACGAGGCACTTGCCCCCCCATGGGATCGAGTAAAAAAATTCCACAAATTATAATCATAAAAGTGATTGAGATATATAACCTTACACTGTCAACCATGGGACGCTTTGTCTGCCTTAAAATTTAATTAAGGGTTGGCCGGGTAACCATAGAACACATGTTTCATCTATTGCAACATTAAAACATGTGTTCCTGTTTTTGGTTTATTTTTTCTGATTTGTGAAAAAAAATGCTCATTACTGTTGTGAACAGCAACCAGTTCGTTTGCCCTCTGTGTCTAGTGAGTCACTGAGTGAAGTTTGAATTGTAAATTTATAGTGAAACAAATTTAAAAAGAAAAATACATTTTTAAAAGGTAAGTGTATGTAATTTAATATTATTTTACTTGTTAAGTTTTATGATTTTTTTGCTTTTAAACTGAAATAATTTAATTTAGGGTTTTGGGATTAATTAATTAATTGATTTTTAATTAAATATGCCAGTCAATTTTTTGTATATGAAATTGTGCTAAAAACTGTATTAATTTCAAATACTTTTTTTCCAAGAATTAAATATCATTAAAATCGATGTAAAATGAAAATGATGTAAAACTATTTATAGTTTTATTCTTAAAAAAAAACGTTTTCTTATTTGTGTTTCACCTCTTTCAGAATGGATATAAGGAATTTTTTTACTTCCCAAGAAAAAAACATACAAAAAAGACGTAATATAGAAATTGAGCAGGAAAAATGTATGCCTTCGGATACACAAGTTGATACGATTCCTGGAACATCAATTCAAAATGATTCTGTCGAGTAAATTTCATCAAATAATTTATTAGCATATGATATTGGTTCTTATGTTGGAGTTTCTGCTATAACACCAACTTTCTAAAATTTGAAATCCTTTCTAATACTTATGTTCCCAACAAGGACTATGGTTTCAAAAAAAGATTCTTCTGGAAAGAGGCAGTTTAGATTGGAAAGCAAGGCAATGGGGATTTCCAGGACTTCTGCGAGTCATAGTAGAACAAGTAAATACACGTGCTGTGTTAACTAAGAGTAGAAACAGTGCATGTACGCCCATGCTAGGAGTATAGTTAATAAATTTGATGAGCCTGAATTGCTAGTGTACAGGAAGGATAGACAGGACAGGAAGGGACGAGGGCTTAGGCTGTTAGTTAAGAAACACAAAATCAAAGCATTAGCAGAGGCATATGATGTAAAAAAGCAAGCTTATGCAGCATCAGCCAAAAAAAAAAAAAAAAAAAAAAACACACACCACTCCCATTTCACCCCTCTGTTCATTTGAAATACCTGTCCAGCTGAGCCATAAATTTATTTAGGCTATCAACTTCCACAACAAGGGATGGAAAGTCTGTTCCACCAATCAACTACCCGCTGGCTAAATGCAAATTTCCGCACATCTATCCTACATCTGCCTTTCCACAATTTGAATTTATGCCCTCTCAGGTGATTATTCTGAGCAAGAGGCAGAATCCCATCACCATTCAGCATGCTCAAACCATTCAAGGCTTTATACACCTCTATCAGATCACCTCGCCGGTGCCTAGTCTCCAGACACTGTAATTTGCAAAACTTAAGCCTTTCTTCATAAGAGCACCCCTTTGTTTCATTCACTAATCTTGTTGCCCTTCTCTGTACTCGTTCCAGCATCTCTACATCCTTCTTGAAATGAGGCCTCCATACCTGTATACAGTACTCTAGGTGTGGTCTGACCATTGCCTTATACAAGGGAATAATCACCTCCTTATCCCTGCTAGAAAAATTCCCATATATCATTGATAAGACACCATGAGCTACTCTTGCAGCCCATCTGCACTGCTCAGAGAACTTCATATCTGCCTGCACAACCACCCCCAGGTCCCTTTCATTCTCTACCACTGTCAGTTTAGTACCACAGAGTTGATACGTTGCTCTGGGGTTGCTGTTACCCATATGTAGTACTTTACATTTGTCAATGTTAAACTTCATTTGCCACCTCTCAGCCCATCTGCTAAACCTTTCCAGATCCTGTTGCAGCAGCATAGCGTCAGTAGTGTCCTTAACAACCCTGCCAACCTTCGTATCGTCTGCAAACTTGGACATTAAGCTTGATATACCATCACAAATATCATTTTTAAATACAGAAAACAATAATGGACCCAACACTGAACCCTGAGGGACTCCACTAATAACATTAGTCCACAATGAGCAGTGTCCATTGATTACCACTCTCTGCCTTCTCCCCCTCAACCACCCCTTTATCCATAGCAGCAATTTGCCTCCAATGCCACACTGCTCCAATATGTGCAGCAGTCTTCCATGTGCGACAGTATCAAAAGCCTTTCTAAGATCCAAGTATATAATATCAAAGTTATTCACTGCAACCAGTTCTTTTGTGACTGCATCATAGTATCCAATCAAATTGGTCAGGAAAGCCTTCCCCTTAACAAAACCATGCTGTGTCCGAGCTATAACTAAAGTCTTGTCTAGATGATTCTGCAGTGCTTCTTTAACCAGTGCCTCCATTAATTTTCCTGGAAGAGAAGTTAAACTCACAGGTGTATAATTACTTGTGTCAGCCTTCGATCCTCCTTCGTGAATTGGGATCACTTTTGCATATCTCCAGTCTATGGGTACCTCCCCCCGAGTCCAAGGAAGCTCTCATAATTATGGCTAAGGGTTTGCTTACTTTCTTTGCCACCTCCTTTAATATAACTGGACAGATCCCATGCACTCCCAGGTGCCTTTCTTGTATTTATCTTCAACAATTTCTCCTCCACTTTACTCCCAATTATTACAAGATTATTTAGCTTACTGCCAGAGTTGAATACACCTCTGGCATTCCCCTCGCTGAATAACTCCTCATGTGTGAATGTCAATACAAAATACTCATTTAGTTTGTTAGCTACCTGAGCAGGATCATCAACAGTTGAACCATTGATGTCAAGTGGACCAATCTGATTCATCCTCTTCCTTCTAGAGTTTACATAAGTAAAGAACTCTTTGCTGTTTTTCTTTGCATCCTTTGCCAAAGATTTCTCGTAACCTGCCTTCGCCTGCCTAACCTCCCTTGTAACTTGGTTACAGATCAACTTATATCTATCATAGGCTTCTGTGTCACGTTTTAATTTATATGTATCCCATGCATTTTTCTTCTCTGCTATATGTCTCATTACTTCATCTGACATCCATTTAGGCATAAACCTTGAACAATATTTCTTAGTTGGTATGTAAAGCCTAGTAGCTTCCAAGATAAGTTCTTTGAATGCTTCCCATTTTGAATTTGCTGTTGGTAACATCATCAGTTGGTCCCACTGTATAGAATTTAAATACCGTCTCAGACCATCGTCGTCGTCGCCTTTACAAAAGCAATAACCCTTTCCTTTACCCCTGATGGTAGTTACCTCTTTGAGTAAATCCCACTTCAGCACACTGTGATCACTGCCACCTAGTGGTTTCTCTATCTGCAGATTCTTAATGCGTGAAGAATCACTACTGATAATCAAATCAAGAGTATTACTCCTTCTAGTTGCCTCCTGAACATGCTGATGCAGAAAACAATCATCCAATAAATCCACAAAAGCCTTGCTAGTGTGTGAGTGACCAACCCACAAATCCCAGTCAACATCTGGGAAATTAAAATCATCCATTATAAGTCTCTGATTTACTGGCCCATTCTATTTCACTGTACAGTTTCTTATTATACTCATCAGAGTCATTAGGCCTATTGCACACTCTTACTCTCAATTTTGATCTCCCAAAGCTTATGTCACAACAAACTGACTCGACAGTGCACTGTCCAGCGATGTTGACTGGCTTCACTTCCTTGGATTTTATGTGTTTCTTAACTAATAGCATAACCCCTCCTCCCTTCCTATCCTGTCTATCCTTTCTGTAGACATTGTACTCCCCAAATTCCAGTTCTGCAATCCTTATATCTGTGTGATAGCACGTCTATGATATCCCAACAATATCCACCTTTGATGCTTTGAACAATACCTCAAATTCATCAAATTTATTTACCAAACTCTTAGCATTGGTGTACACGCAAGTATACATGCACCTGTTGTTTTTCTTAGCTACCCCAACACAACCCATGTGTTTTCTTGTACCGCAATGACTCCCAGCAGTCTCTGAAATATCCTGCATCTTGTTTTCCAGGCTTCTGCACATTCCAATAGAAGCAGTGCAAGAATCACTTTAACCTCTGCCAGTGGCTACTGGCAATCTATTATTCCTTGTATCCCCCCCAATCTAGCAGTTTTTCGACCCACCTAACACTACCTCGATAGCATCAGCAAATATTCTTGCACCCTTTCTATTTAAGTGTATCCGATTCCTGTAGAAGCAGTCCCTTCTGTTAACAAGTACAGGCTGAAAAAAATTCTACCCCTTGAGCCTTGCACAATCTTTCCAGAGCCGAATTGATCGACAAGGCTCTCATTATATACTCCCTCCTATCGTGTCTGGGCAGAATTGCAGACACTTTCAAATTTAACCCTAATTCACGGTTTTTTTCCAACAGTGACATGTACTTGTTAAGTAATTCTGCCAGTCTCATATTAACACAGATTGGGAACACAGTGATCATCTCTCGGGAAAATAAATACTGACTGCTGAAGGGAACCATGGCACCATCAACATTGGAATTAGAGAGCTGTTTTATTAGATCAGTAGTTCCAATCTTCTCTTTATGATCACTTGATTAATAACAGCTTCTGTGAAAAACTCACTAAATAATAATAGTTATTTTTTTCAGCAAATCTCAAAAACTTTTCAAATGTGTTGTTGTTATTTGGTTTTTAGGAGCTTCGTTATTTGGTTTTTAGGAGCATTAGCAACTAAGGCCATATTGCTCCGGGATATGCGGTGGTCATTCCTTGACCTTTCCGCATACTCCGTATTTGGTGGTGACGGGCTCGAACCCCGGTCTAATCAAGAAGCATGTGCTACGCACTGCTGCTCCTTCCCACCTGGCTACGGAGGCGCCCATTTTTTTTTTTTTTTTTTTAGGAGCATTAGCAACTAAGGCCATATTGCTCCAGGGATATGCCGTGGTAATTCACTAATTTTTCCACATCCTCCGTATTTGGTGGTCACGGGCTCTAACGCCGGTCTAATCAAGAAGCATGTGCTACGCACCGCTGCTCCTGCCCACGGAGGTGCCTTTCAAATGTGTAGAATTAGGTGAAAACAACGTCTTAGTAACACATGAAATGAAAAACTCATTTACATTAAAATCTGCACTCTGATACAGTCATAAATTTTTAGTTTTGAAAAATAGTAAAAATTACAATATAATTCTTGAAACAAAAAAAAATATGTAAACCATACCATTTAACTAAAAATTAATGAGATTCGCCAGTTTATTTTGAAGAATATAGTGCTTTCAAGTTCAGTTCCACAGAAAGGAAATAGTCTTAAATCAAACTCTCCACACTTGGGGTATTTTGACTTTAAGACATATGCTGAAAATGTTCTGTTGGTACATGTATGTCGTTTAAAAAGGGATAATAAATTTAACTTTTTTTTTTTTTTTCACAAATCAAAGGGTATTTTTGGCTTAAACTGAACTAAAACAAGTTAGGTAATGTATGCAATTATTCTAAATTCAGGAAAGTTTGGAAGGTCTCCTGAATTCAGGAAAATTATTCTAAATTCAGGGATTTTAACTTTCCAGATATTGACTGGAACTTGTGGGTTGGTCATTCACACACTAGCAAGACTTTTGTGGATTTATTGGATGACTGTTTTATGACTGGATGACTCATTATATGCAAAATACTATGCAGTATTTTGCATATAATGAGTACTCTGAACTGAATGAGTATTTTGCATCTATATTCACACATGAGGAGTTATTCAATGAGGTAAATGCCAGAAGTTTATCAAACTCTACCAGGGAGCTAAGTGATTTTGTAATAACTGAGAGCAAAGTGGAGGAGAAATTGTTGAAGTTAAACATAAGGAAGGGACCTGGGGGTGGATGGGATCTATCCAGTTATATTAAAGGAGGCAGCAAAAGAAGTAAGCAAACCCTTAGCCATAATTATGAGAGCTTCACTGGACACAGGGAAGGTCTCCATGGACTGGTGGGGCTCAAATGTATCACCAATTCAGAAAGGGGGTTCAAAAGGTGACACAAGTAACTATAGACCTGTTAGTTTAACTTGTGTTCCAGATAAAATGATGGAATTACTGGTTAAAGCATTGCAGGATCATCTAGACAAGACTGCAGAAATAATTCAGACACAGCATAGGTTTGTTAAGGGAAAGTCTTGTCTGACAAATTTGATTGGATATTATGATGTGATTACAAAGGAACTGGATGCAAAAAATAATTTTGATATCATATACTTGGATTTCAGGAAAGCTTTTGACACTGTTGTGCATGGAAGACTACTGTACAAATTTGAGCAGAATGGTATTAAGGGCAAGTTACTGCAATGGATAAAGGGATGGTTGAGTGGGAGACAGCAGAGAGTGGTAATAAATGGACGCTGCTCTACGTGGACACTAATGTTATTAGTGGAGTCGCACAGGGTTTGGTGTTGGGTCAACTGTTGTTTTATATATTTATCAATGATATTGAAGAAGGTATATCAGGCTTAGTATCAAAGTTTGCAGATGATACAAAGGTAGGCAGGGTTGTTAACAACAGTAAAGACAGTATGCTATTCCAACTGGAGCTAGATAAATTGGGCAAATGTGCTAAGTGGCAACTGAAATTTAACATTGACAAATGCAAAATACTGCATTTGTCAATTAAATGGGTAGCAATAACCCAAGAGAAACGTACCAACTGTGTGGTACTGCACTCAGGGAAGTGGAAAGTAATTGTGCAGTCAGATTGGTGGAACAGGCTTCCATCTTTTGTTGTGGAAGTTGATACCCTAAATCAATTTAAGGCTGAACTGGACAGGCATTTGGAACGAATGGAGGGGTGAAATGAGAGGGGTTTTTTTGGCTGATGCTGCATAAGCTTGTTTTCTCATATCATATGCCTCTACTAATGCTAACTTTGTTACACAGTACAGAATAATTAATATGAATTATATGCAAACTTCAACGCCTCCGTAGCTTAGTGGTCAGGAGCGGGAGTGCAGTAGCACACGCTCTTCGAGTAGACCGGGGTTCAAGCCTCTGACTGCTAACAGTCGATCAGGCAACCCGCACTGGACCAGCGTGGCAGATTATGCTCCATTTCCCTCAGCATGAATTGTTAAGGAGGCTTCCATCCCTCAAATTACAGTGGTACCGTGGATTGCGAGTAACTTGGTCTGCGAGTGTTTTGCAAGAAGAGCAAAAATTTTTAATAAATTTTAACTTGATAAACGAGCGAGGTCTTGCAATACGAGTACAGTCAGTCCTCGTATAACACGTGTTTATACTAAACGAATTCGATCATACACAATTTATAAATAGGGGAACGATGTCGTATATAACACGAACCAAATTCACTTATGCATGATTCGTCTTTGTGTTCATAAGAAATGGCAGTCGAACACAGAATCACCGCAACTGAATGCAACATGATAGGAATGAAAAGAAGATTCTGAAAATGTATTTATGTGTTTTATATCAGTGAAGGGGAAACACATTTCACCATAATAATGTCAAAACCAACACAATTCCAGCTAACGGTATAATCGCAAATGCAATTAGATCGAGTTTACTACCAGTTTATAAGATTCCACTGGCAGAAATGCAACTGGAAATTGTTTTTATTGTTTTATGGTAGTAACCCCTAGAAATGTGCTTTAGTAAAATGTGAGGTATTAAGTATATCTCTGCTTTAACGGTGTTGTTTATTCAGTTGCTACACGCGCACAGCTTTGTTTATGTGTATCAAGTGTACCTCCTCATTTTGTAATTGTGCTTTATTCCCTAAAAATTGTCTGCCGAGCGTCATGTGATCACATGCTGATCAGGTAATCGTCCTGCATGTTCGATCTCAGTCGACATACCCCATTCGTATACAGTCAACATTGTAGTGAACATTCGTGCTAGCGTTGTGACCTCGTGTATGTGCGTAAAGCATTTTTTTAATTTTGTGTTCAAATGTAGTGACTGTTCTTTATTAACTGTACACTACGAAAATGGCCCCAATGGAAAAAAAAGGGTTGAAAAGGAAGGCGGTAAGAATGAGATGATTATGGTAGAAATTAAGAAGGAAATCATCGGGAAGCACGAACAAGGTATGAAAGTGGCCCCCATCGCAAGATTTTATAAGAAGTCTATGTCAATGATTTGCACAATATTAAAGAAGAACTAAGGGGACTAGATGTAGCAAAAGGAGTCACGAGAATATCAAAGCAACGGCCACGTATTCTGGAAGATGTAGAAAAGTTGCTTTTGGTGTGGATAAACGAGAAGCAACTAGCAGGTGATACTGTGACCGAGAACTTGATCTGTGAGAAGGGAAAGGCCTTGTACGCCGACCTCATAAGTAAACTGCCAGGTACATCTACAGAAAACGAAGAAGGCTTCAAGGTGAGCAGGGGATGGTTTGATAACTTTAAGAGGAGAAGTGGCATCCATAGTGTTGTGAGGCACAGAGAGGTTGCGAGTTCGGACGCTAAGGCAGCTGAGGTGTTCGTTGCTGAGTTCCAGAAGCTCATGGTTTCCGAGTGTTACCTGCCGCAGCAAGTTTTTAATTGCGATGAGATGGGGCTTTTTTGGAAAAAGATGCCAACGAGGACCTACATTACAGCAGAAGAGAATGCAACGCTCGGTCACAAGCCCATGAAAGACTGTCTCGCTCTCTTGCTGTGTGCTAATGCAAGCAGTGATTTCAAAGTCAAGCCCCTGCTCGTGTATCATTCTGAGAATCCACGCGCCTTCAAGAAATGCAAAGTGCAGAAGAGCCAATTAAACGTTATGTGGAGGTCCAACAGCAAGGCTTGCGTCACTCTTATCTTGTTCGTTGAGTGGATCAACGAGGTCTTTGGTCCTGCAGTGAAGAAATACCTTTTAGAAAAAAAACTGCCACTCAAAGTCTTGCTGGTTATGGATAATTCTCCTGCTCATCCTCCAGGCCTTGAGGACGACTTACTGGAAGAATTCAAGTTCATTAAGGTCAAGTTCCTTCCTCCCAACACTACTCCATTACTCTAGCCCATGGATCAGCAGGTCATTTCAAACTTTAAAAAGCTTTACATCAAGGCACTATTTCAGCGATGCTTCAAGGTGACCGAAGGAACTAACCTTACCCTCCAAGAGTTTTGGAAAAATCATTTCCACATCGTAAACTGACTCAAGATCATCGATAAAGCCTGGGATGGGGTCACCAAGAGAACCCTCAATTCTGCTTGGAGAAAACTGTGGTCTGATTGCGTTGAGAGGTTTGCTCATGAACAGGAGCTGTCAGTTGTCGATGAAATTGTGTCCTTGGGGACGACCATGGGACTGGAGGTGAATAAGGACGACATTCAAGAGCTGGTGGAGGAACGTGGCCAGGAGTTTACAACCGACGAACTGATGGATCTGCATCGCAAGCAACAGCAAGAGGTTATGGAGGAGATCTCGTCTGAGGAGGAAGATAAAAAAAATGGAGACATCCCTCTCTTCAAATGAGATTAGGGAGGTGTGTAAAATGTGGGAATCAGTGCAAAATTTTGTAGAAAAGCACCACCCAAATACAGCTGTGGCAGTGCAAGCGATGAATCTGTTTAACGACAATGCAATGTCATATTTCCGTGAAATCCTTAAAAGGAGGCAAAAGCAAGTGTCATTGGATAGGTTCCTTGTTAAAGTCGCACAAAAAGAAAAAGTCAACAGATAGCAGTGATTCCGTTAGTGACAGTCTTCCTACCCAATAATTAATAAATTCATTGCTTTATGTATATTAAATTTAAATATTAAAAATATAAAAAAGGTATGTATGTATTTTGTATTAATCATTTTTACAGTATATGAATATTTTTGAGTTTTGGAACAAATAATCTGGGTTTCAATTATTTCTTATGGGGAAATTTGCTTTGATATACATGTGCTTTGGATTGCGAGCACATTTCCGGAACAAATTATGCTCGCAAACCAAGGTACCACTGTATATGCAAACAAAAATTTGGTAAATGGCATCATTTTCACTTTATGGTTCTACAGTTCTTACCCACATTTCAGTTTCCTATAATTTATTAAAATCTTTAAAAAATAAAAACAGATTATTATAGGTAGTTCAAGACTATGTCAACCTACATTTGTTTAGGCTATAAGCAAAAATATCCATTACTTTGTGCAGAAGCAGTCAAAATTTCTTATCTTCTTTTCAACCTAGATACAGAGTAAGAGAAAGTATTCAACTAATGCATGGTAAAGTCAAAATATTACATTAGGCTTAATGCAGCAAGTGGGTTCTAGAAATTGGCCTCTAAGCAACAAGGTAAAGGTTTTTCTCCTTGTCAGCAATTACCACCTTGTCCCCTACACATCTTAATAAATAACTTAATTATTTATTAAGAAAAAATAATTACTACAGGGACTTCTTTTGTTGTGACTATTTATAATTTCCAGTTTAGGACCACAGTTAAAAAAAACAAAAACAAAAAAAAAAAAAAAAAAACATAATGGATACCCCAGCATCACATTCACCTTAAAATGGAATGGAAATTTACTTTTCTCTACTATTCTGTAACTCAGAAAAATTAACACAAGTAAGCTTATACCCAAAAACTCCAAGTCAACCCTGGAGAGATGGCAACTCAAACAACCAGTATTCAGAAGGGTTCAGATTTGGGCTACGTGGTGGTTACTTTCTTCTCTTAATAATGCAGTAACTCTCTGAAAAATATGTGGGGACACCCCATGTTAAAAGTTCACAGTCCAACCCCCCCCCACTACCATACACATTCAAGTCCAGAATACTGTATCATTATATGGACATGTGTCCATTTATTGATACAGTAATGAAGTGTCCATTAACAATTCCTTCAAAAATATGGTACAGTTATGAAAGTGGATAATCAAACGGATAATGATACTGTTCCCTACTCATAACATAATGGTTTTTCAGTTACTGTAGCTTTTCTTCAGCTGTTAATATGCACAGTTATGCTAATTAACAGTATTGTGAAGATCATTATATAACTAGATTGCATTTTATAGTCTGCGGTCCGCTTCAGACTATAAAATGCAATCTAGTTACTGTTGGTTATATTCAAGCTGAGCAATATAAGGTGTGCAAATTTCAAATGGAGAGCAATAAACTCAAACTCTTTTGAGCTTATAAGGGTGCAATTTCCAGGGTCTTGGAATTTTGAATATAGATGTCTCAAATATATTTAAGCTTCTCGATCTCTTCTTTTCACTTTTCTGCATTCACCAAAGAATGAAGTTGAGAATAATTTTTTTTGCAGTTCAAATCTCAACAATGGTTTCTACTTGTATCAAGGTATGGCAACTCTTCATTTTTTTTTTTTTTTTTCCTATTTTTTAAAAATCAGAAAAATGTTCAAACTTTTAATTTTAGTGCTTCATGGATTGAACTGAGAAGGCACTTTACTTTTCTTCATTCTTTGTTCTCTTCTCTTCTACAGGCTTTGAAAAAAACCATAGCATCCTTACCCTTTTGATAATTAGAGCAGACAAGCAAACTACATTTTCACTTTGATAATTATTGTATGTATTACACTTCATTACATGTATACAAATCACAACACACAATGTTTACCTTTGACAATGGTTTTTTTTTTTTTTTTAAGCAATATACATAAATGAAATTTGCATATTCTCATTTTCCTTTGAAATCCTACAATGAAACCATTATTACTGTTAGATGTCACTATTATTCAGAGCAAGCACAATTCAAAGCAGCTTTTTTCTGAGAAGCAAATCAAATTAACCAAATTAATATATGTTAAATACTTAGTCCTTTACTTGTTCTTAAAACCTCTACTTCAGATTTAACCAGGTTCTGTGTTAGCTTTCTTACACTCTAATGTCACTGGTGTTAGGGGTAACAAATTTTTCTTATCCAATCACTTACTCCAACCATTTCCAGAGTAATGGAGAAATCTGTCAACCCACACACTACCTTGAACACTTCCATTACTCCAGGGGCTCACATCTGGTGAGTATGGGCTTGGCACACCCAGGGTCCTGAGCTGGATATCATCATTCTTCTCTTCTTGGTGATTCCCTTCTACTTTTGACTGACACTCTCAGGAACTTTTTTTTTTTTTGGCTGGTGTAGCATAAGCACAGTCGTTCTTGCACCATATAGCTAATAATAATAATAATCTGATTAACAATCACCAGCATGGATCATCCATCAGTACTGATATACTGGCATACCTTTGGTTTATATTATTCATCTGTTGCTAAATTCCATGGAAAATCTTTTACACTCAAGCAGTTGCTCTAACATTTTAAATCTTCAGATTACATCTGGCAAAGGCCTTGTAAGCAAGCTCCATATTATGGTACCTTTCAACTTTTGCAATCAGGCAGCCAGTCTGATTACTCACTGCACATGCTGGCTGATGGCTCTGTCTTCTAACTGGAGTTCAAGGTTCTGGTCTATCACCCACTGCTATATATTGATTTCCAACTGAGAGAAAATATTCATTCTGCTGACAGTACACTACATTTTGCTTTGACAAATTCTATCCTAAACAAACAACTAGTTGAATATCTACTACTAGTTGCTTAAATGGTGATCTCCAGTGCAGAAAAGGAAATTCAATTCAAAACTTTCTGAAACCCTGTCCTGTCTCAAAAAAACCCTTCAACCAACAGATTTTTTTTTTTTTTTTTAAATGAAAACTACAAACATGAAAGGTGTTAGAATCTATGGTACCTAGTACCACACATGCGTTGAAGATCAAGAAGATGAATGAAAGAAGATACCTGTTGTTATCAGACTTGAATTTCTGTAGACTGTAATTTTCAGAATATACACGTGAAAGGAGGTTGTTGCAGAAAACAAAGGTTGGAAGGAATAAAACAAGGAAGAAAAAAGATTATTCTGTGAATTTGAAGTTGGACAGTAAAAATATGCTGACTGATTGTAGCATATGTTTGGACTAGTTTGGAAGATAGAGAAGGAACCATAGAAGCTAATTCAGAAAAATAGTGCCCATGGAAGTATCTACAGAAAAAGCATGAAACAGAAACACGAGGACTATGAGACAGGGAGTGGCGAGACTGTAAGAGATGGGTCATTAATTAATCTAACTACCCTCTTTTTAAAGGAGTCCAGGAGATTGAGAGAGGTTATGGGAGCATATAGAAGTTATGGGAGAGGTTATAGAAGTGGGAACAATATTTCATGATAGGGCAGATTTGGGATTTATTAAGCATAGCTGTTTAAAAGAAAAGTAATGTAAAAAGTGAAAGGGAAAGCCTAGTTTTTTTAGATGCAGAGAAAGCAATAATTGTGATGTACTTATGCTAAGTTGTCAGGGCAATCCCCAACAGATATGTGATCTTGTACAGAAATCTGAGTGTCGTTGAAGATAAGCATAAGAGCACAAGAATCCTTTTTGTGACATATAAGACAAGATTGAGTTTTAGAAGAATTGAAATTAACTATGTTTTCTTTGCCCCAATGGAGAATTACCTGGAGATCAGCATTTACGGAATTGGTAGTGGATATTTGAGCAGTTGAAGCTGTTTGTGCAGGGCAAGGTTCCTCAAACTGGAAAGTGGAATGCAATGTGCCATCATCAGCAAAACTATGGATAGGATTTCCAGTCAATAAAAGAAAGTCACTTTGAATAATATAAAAAAACAAAAAGAGTGAAAGAAAGAAATGAACCATAAGGAGCACCAGCATTAGTGAAGAAATTAAGACAGAGAACCATCTACCATCACCCACAGTGAGAAAACTGGAGACCCAATTACAAAAAACAGTAAGATGGAAGCTTATTTAGAAGACCTTTATGACAAACATGGCAAAAGCATTAGAAATATCAACTGCTTAAGTTGTTGTTTAACACATTTCCACTGAATTTGTCCACAGATGGATAACATAAGCCAATATATCACGAGAGGATTGATACCGACAGACTCAATATTGACAACCGTTAATCAGATGGAAGGTTAATGGATTTCTCCATTACTTTAGAAAGAGTAGAAACGCTATAGAACAATAATTGGACGGGAAGGATTTGTTAGTTTTTAGGAACTGATTGTATATGAATAAATTTCCAGCCCAAAGGAAAAACAGCAGTGGAATAAGAAAGTGTAAAAAGGTGACACAGAACATGAGTAAGCCCAGGAGCATACATTTTGAGAATAAGTAAAGAAATACCATCAGGACCTGAAGCTTTCTTGTCATTAAGGTTGCTCAAAATTCTTCTGACATCCTTTTGACAGAATACCACAAGAGGCATCAAAGGGAGTGTACTGAGCATGGTAACAGGTAGTTTAACAAGATCATTCATACAAGGATTAGAAGAAAAGTAGGATGCTAGCAGGTCAGCTTTATCTTTAAGCTGAGGTGGCAATAGGACCATTAAATTTTAACAGAGCTGGGAGTAGAGATGGACAAAAGTTGCAGCCAACAGCTTTGGCAAGAAACCAGAATGCTCGACTACCATTTGGATAAGAAACGTTTCCTACTCTTAGCCTGTTCAAAATCTACTTTGGACTGATTAATAACTGCTTTACAATAGTTGAGAGCTTTGGTATAGGCAATAAATGAACCTGAAGACTTGGCTGAAAGCCAGCTGCGATATGCAGCTGGCTTTCAGCCTGATTTCAGAAAAGCATTTGACTCACCCACGTGAGTGGTTACTTTATAAGCCGGAACAGGTTGGAATGACAGGGAAAATCTTTAGATGGATAGCTGGATGGCTTCAGGGCAGGAGGCAGAGGGTTGTGATAAATGGTGATTCCTCAGATTGGGTTGATGTAAGAAGAAGTGGGGTTCCCCAAGGATCAGTATTAGGACCACTGTTGTTTTTGATTTTCATAAATGACATCGATAAAATTATAGAGCATGATGTCTAAATTTGCAGATGATGTAAAGATTATTAGAGCAGTTAATGATCACCGCCAAGCAGAGTTTCTTCAGAGTGACCTATACAGATTTCAGGGATGGTCAGAAAAATGGCAGCTATGCCTTAATCCAGCAAGGGAACAATAACCCCAAAATATCTTGTACACGTGGAACTAAAGCCGGTAGTCGAGAAAAGGGACTTGTGTGTTATGATACTGTCAGAGATGAAGTTCTCCGAGCATTGTAGATAGGTTGCAAAGGAAGGTGCACGGTGTCCTATCGATGATTTATCAAACAATTGCTAGTAGAGAGAGGGACATCATAATCCTATTATATAAGGCCACACTTCGAATATTGTGTTCAAGTATGGAGACCGCACCTAAGAAAGACATTGTAACTCTTCAAAGGGTCCAAAGACAGGTAATTTGCCTGATGAGATTGGCAAAAGGCGTCCAATGAGGAAAAACTTCGAATATTGGGTTGCAGAGCTTGAAAACTAGACACCTTAGAAGAGACTTGATTGAGGTGTTTAAGGTTCTGAGAGGCATAAGTAAAATGAATGAGGGCAAAATTTTCACGGTTATAAATGATTCTAGAAGTAGGGGCCATAATTTCAAGTTGGGGGGGGGGAGATATTTAGACTGGATTGCAGGAAGTTTTATTTTAGCCAGCAAGTTATAAATTACTGGAATAAGTTATCTACATGGGTGGTAGATGTTGACAGTTTGGGAAAATTCGAAGGTCAACTGGACAATTATCTATGGGAGGAGGGAAACGCATAGGTTGTCTATTTCCCTTTCTCTTATTAATTATTTATTATTAATTTTCTTCTTTTTATTATTATTTTTTATTTTATTTATTTATTATTTTTTTTTGGCTGGTGCAGCGGTAGCCATAGGCTTCCTTGCACCATGTAGCTAATACTAATACTAATTAGTTACAGCCATACTAGAAAAAAAAAAAAAATTTTTTTTCTTTTTTATCTAAGAAAAGAGTATGATTAGAACATGTGCACTACTTATTTACCACAGTTAAAATAATGCAGTTCCACTAACATGCATCACACTACGTTATGAGATAAAATATACATCCAAATCACTGATACAAAAGGTTCAGAATAGTTGAAACTTACAAATCTTTAGCTAAATTTAGAAGTAAGCAAACAAATGTGACTAGGTCTATTAAAACAATTTTCTGAAAACAATTTAATATGTTAATTAAGTAAAAAAGCAAAATTTTTCCAAAAAACATCCATTTCCAAGAGCTGAAATTTTTTCAACTGCCCAGTTTATAGCATCAAACCCAAATTTGCACAGTTTCCACTGTTCTTCCTGGTTTGTATTGATATCATCTTCATCAGCCCAAAACAAATCCATCTTCTAAGGCTATGTGTACAAACTTTTTGATGTGAAAACATCTATGGCAGCACTAGAGTAAATTAATTGGTTTCCCCCCCCCCTTTGGTAGTTATTGGCGCATCGGCTTCTGTGGCCATAATGCACCTCCCAAGGTTTTTGCAGTACTTTGATCCAAGCCCGAGGCGGGATTCGAACCCGCGACCTTTGGGTTGCCAGGCAAGTGCGTTACCCACCCGGCTAGCCCGGTCAGCAAATTAATTGGTAACGAAAATTTTCTTACGGTAACGGAAATGATGCAATTGACGTCACTTCCTAAATGGTGCTAACTCAGCCACTAACACTGATTCGGTAGAGTAAGTAGTTAATTCAGTAGAGTAAGTTCGTACTAAGATGTGGAAATGTCACTTCCTAAATGATCCAACTCGGTCACTAACGTTGATTTGGTAGAGTAAGCAGCGGGTAGTAATATTATGCAAGAATAAAATGCAGACTTTAATAAAATCTGCTTCTTAAGATTTTGATCAACATCAACCTTCTAAGTAGCGTAAGTAAGTTTCGATCAAACAGTCCAAAAATTTAAACGGTTTTACTCTAGTGTCGCCATAGATGTTTTCACATAAAATTAAACATCTTTCGTGCGTACAGGGTACACACACTACTTTCTTTTATGCAACGCTTTTGTTAAGTGGGAAGTCATTACATAAACAGACTACCCTGTTCTTCTTCACTTATTTTCAGTCCTTCCATACCACTTTAATTTTTCAGCAGTAATATTAATTCCTATCAATGTAATATTAAATTAATTGTAATTAATGTCCTCCTTGGGGGGAGGGTACATATTTTCAAATAAAACCTACTTTTACTCCGAGACGTATTTTATTCATAATTTTCATGACCTGAGTGCAAGTGCCTTTCAACAACAAACCAGGAGAAAAAATAAATACCTATTCATAATCATTTCAACTCGTTTGCGCCGTTCCATTTCCTTCATATCTTGCTCAATATCAGGAGGACGCCACATCTGTCGCTGACTTTCTGGATCATCTGGATCGTATGTCTCAATTAGTTTAGATTCATTTTCAATAGAACCATTCATCTTCTCTTCTGTGTCTGACATCTTGGAAATCTTTATGTTAACTTCCTGAAAAACAAAGAATGTTCCCAATTTTAGAACACTTATATTTTGTACAGTGTTTTCAGATGATAGTGACAAGCAAAACTTACGTTTAAACCAGTAATTCAAAATATTTTACTTTTGAGAGGAGAGATCTATGTTTAATAATCTATATCAGTAACTGTGAAGTGGGATATTTAAAAAGATAATAAATGAGAAAAAAATCTAATTTTAAAATTAACTTAATTTCATTTTATCTTTTAACATATATCACATAACTGTCATTTTATCTTTATCACATTAAATAAGGAAAAAAATATAAAGTGAATATTTGTCTTTATAGTATCAACAATTATTCTGTCACCCTTCTGTTTGAGTGTATCCCATCCCTGTAAACGTAGTCTCTCTCTTATTAAGAAGCTTAGAAAACATCTATGCTATGAGCCTTGCAAATTCTCTCCAGGGCCAAAATGATTGACAACGCTCTCATTCTTTATTCTCTCCTATCATAATACGTTGGCATTCGAGGTGAGCGGACGCGCTTAGACAGGGCTCCTCAGTTAAGTGGTTTCTTTTGGATAGTGCTTTTAAATATTTGATTTATTTAGATATTGTTGGATTATTTTGTTATAGGTTTTCCTGTAACTGTTTCATTTTAATAATATTATAGATATAATTTTTTAAAGTTACTTTCATTGATATTTATTTAATTTTATAATGGTAGTTACGAGATCTGCCTTAAACACGTCACAGGGTATCGTGACTCACACGGAAATAGCAGATGGCGATTTATGGGTGAGTCATGAGTTAATCCGTTGTGGAACCTGTGGAATGTTTTCCAAGGTCTACCTGGTGACTAATCCTACCTCACCTGGGGATTCTTTTCTTTGTGATCAATGTAAGGAGTGCACCGATCTTAAATTACAATTTGGTGCACTGATGGAACAATTTGAGTCCCTGAAAAAACGAGTGCTTGCCCTCGAAAATAATGCAACTGGGAGCTCGTCAGGGACTCAAAACTCCAGCAATCTACCAAGTGATGCACACCCGATTCGAGCCTCAAAACAGAAAAACCAAGTGCAAACTACTCTGGTTAAAAAAGGACGTTTTATTAGGAGACTCCATTGTCAGGGAAACGGGGAATATTTTTTGTAATAAAGATAGGTGGAGCAGAACCAGGGTATATCTGCCGGGACCAACTATTCATGATGTCACCAACAGATTGTCAGATTTTAAAGGGGGTAAAGAAAATATTATTATTCATGTGGGGACAAATGATATTAAACGTACACGATCTGACGATTTGTTGGAAAAATACAGGACCATGCTGAGGAAATGTCGCAAGCTAGGCCATAAAGTCTATGTGTCTGCAATTCTGCCCAGACACGAAAGGAGGGATTATATGTTAAGAGCCTTGTGGATTAACTCAAGACTTGAAGGAATCTGCAAGGCTTTAGGGGGTAAATTTCTGTCAGCATGGCCCACACTTGTAGGTAGAAGGAATTTGTTTTGTAGAGACGGGATACACTTAAACAAAGTTGGTGCAAAAGTTTTTGCCAGTATTATTGAGGATACCTTAAAGGTTCAGGGAAACTGCTAGTTAGGGGGGATGTGGGTAATACTGACACGCGTTTATCTGATAATATTGGTCAATGTAACTCTTGCACATACCTTAAGAGTTCTTATCTGTTACCCCAACTGAATGTATTATCTAGATGCTCTGGGGGCAAAGACGTTTCACATGAGCGGGTAGCTAATATCAGGGAAGAGAGCCTAAAAAACTTCAAGGGTTGTGTTAGGGTTGTTAAATATACAAGAACAGTAAATATTAATTGTTTATACAGTAACGTTAGAAGTGTCGTCAATAAAATGAGCGAATTCGAACTGCTGGTTAAAACAAGTAACGCGGCCATAATAGGGCTTACAGAGATGTGGTGCCACCCGGAAATTGGAGATGATGAGTTCCAGTACAGCTTGTATAATGTATTTAGGAAGGATAGGTTAGATAGAAGGGGTGGTGGGGTAATGCTTCTTATCAGAAGCAGCCTGAGTGCGACGATAGCTTTCCCGGATTCAGACATTTCACATACTAGTATAGAGTGTGTATGGTGTGAGATAGTTGGAAACAAAGGTATTATGCGAGTAGGAGTAATCTACAGACCAGGTGATTGTGAAGATTATGACAAAAGCCTCTACATGCAAATGGAATGGGCAAGTAAGCGTCAATGCCTTATTATGGGCGATATTTCAATTTGCCTCTAATTGATTGGAGTAAATGGGAAGGAAACTCGACATGGGGAACAAAACTTTTAAATCAACTAGATGACTGCTATATCCTGAAAAAGGCCTCTGAGGTTGGGAAAATTCATATTTTAGCATTAAATCAGCTCACACACCAACCATAAGAATAAGTATTTACTGTAACTAAAATATTTACATATTAAAATAAAATAAAATAACTATTTACAAAAACTGCTATTATATTAAATTAAATACATGTAAAAACATTAAAACTGTGATAAAATCCTTAAGATAAAATACACTAAAATAAACCGGATTAAAAGCGATAAAAACAATAAAAGTCTCTGGAGCTTTCGGAAGCATCGGCTTCCTTCCTCAGCAGTAACAAAACTTCCTGCAGCACGTCCATATATAACAGGCTCACGGTACCTATACACGTGGTGCAGTCGGCGCATGGTCTGAACTGGAAGCGGAAATAGCTCGGGAACGTGTTAAGCAGAACCGTTCATCCGTACTTAGGATGATAGTTTCAAACAGAGGATGCATACGCATACCTCTGTCCCTATTCATAATATTGTGGTCGGATGAACAGATTCGTAAGCTCTCGAGCCATTTACGGTTCCAAAACCCATGCGCTCGATCCACGATAACCGCATCCTCTGGGGAAATTTGATGCTGCTTCTCCCAAAAATGTTCGGCCACAGCAGACTTATTGTAATCAGCGTTTTTTATAGCATTTGCATGCTCCCCCAGACGATCCTTGAGCCGTCGTTTTGTCTCGCCCACATAACATTCCCCACAATCCGGGCATTTTATCCTGTACACTACTCCACTACTCAGTTCCTTTCCTATTGGGTCTTTTACCTGAGACAACACTGTGTGCAACCTCCGCCCGGGAAGCTACACACAGCGTGTTTTATAACCCCGCAAAACTCTAGCGAGATGCTCAGTAACGCCCGGATAGTAAGGAATGTATGCGGTAGCCACAGGAACAAACGGTTCCTGACGGTTAGACTCTATTCCTTTACTAAATCTGTCTATGATCCTCTGGGGGTATCCGCATTTTCTAAGGTCTGCTGTGACTCGTCTAATTTCACATTCTTTGTCCTCAGAGGTGGTGCAGTGTGACCCTGCTCTATCTAGTAGAGCTTTCACTACACTATTCTTATGCTGCCCAGCTTGTGCTGAACTATAATGGGTGTACTGGCCTCTGCACATAGGTTTTTTAAACACAGAAGTTTTGAGCCTAGGGCCTACCCTAGAGACCAGTACATCCAAGAAAGGAAGGGTACCTCCTGTTTCCACTTCTGAGGTAAATTGTATAAATTGGGAGAAGCTATTAAGCCAATGAAGTGCATCATCCTCTCTCCCCTTCTGGACCACGGTAAAGGTATCATCAACATACCTTTTCCATTTCTTTATGGGAAACTGACATCCACTAAAAATCCTGTCCTCTAACTCCTCCATGGCCAGATTGGCCACGATGGCGCTAATAGGAGATCCCATGGCTGTGCCGTGAACCTGTTTGTACATAACACCTTGGTACACCATAGTGGTGCTGGCCAGACAAAGTTCCACACCCGAACAAATATCCTCTACATTTAAAAGCGATCTATTACTCAAAGAGACATCATTACTCAAAGATTTTCTAACGCAATATATTCCATGTTTAATTGGAATGCATGTGAATAGTGACACCACATCAAAATAAATCATGCTCTCGTTTTCATTTATAATCAAATCTTTCACAAAATTCACAAATTCTTTACTGTCTTTTATGACATAGTTGGACTGGCCCACTATAGGCTAAATCAATTTAGCCAAATACCCTGAAAAAGCATATGTGGGGCTTCCTATAAATGATACAATAGGTCTGAGTGGGACTTCTGTCTTATGAGTTTTTGGAAGTCCATAAAACCTCGGGAGTTGACATCCAGTAGCATGTAAGAACCAAAAGGTCTCCCTGGAAATCTTCTCTGCCTTTAACCAATCCTGTACCAGTTTATTAATGCGCCGCTCTAGGCCAACCAACGGGTTTCTCTGAGTAACTTTATACGTATTATTGTTCTGTAAAAGGTCCATTGCTTTTTTGTGATAGTCTTCTTTGTTTAGGACAACCGTCGATCTGCCCTTGTCCGCAGGTAAAACCACAATTCCATCGCCTCTTCTCAGTTCATTCAAGGCTTTTCTTTGACTAAAGAAAAGATTCGGAGATACTTTCTTTACCTGGCTCAAAATAACGGCAGATTTAACCCGGATCTCATTAGCTAGGGCCTCCGGTAGCTTGCTGATGGCCCGTTCAATACCCATTGCTATCTCCGCAATGGGAGGTTTGGGAGGTACAAGCGTAAACTTAGGACCTAAATTTAAAACTCCCTCTTGCTCTTCCGTAAGTTGCCTATTACTCAAATTGTAAACAAAATGAGTACTTGTATCGCTACGTTGTACTGTACCTTCTCCCAACAACCTATTAAACTTCATAATCTGCCTCTGTACACCTTACATTACCTTACATTGCATTAGTAGTTGCATTAGTAGAGGCATACAATGCAAGAAAGCAAGCTTATGCAGCATCGGCCAAAAAAACAAACCGCTCCCACTTCACCCCTCCATTCGTTCCAAATACCTGTCCACCTCAGCCTTAAATTTAATTAGGCTATCAACTTGCACAACAAAAGATGAAAGTCTGTTCCACCACTCAACTACCCGCTGGCTAAAGGCAAGCTTCCGCACATCTATCCTACAACTGTCTTTCCTCAATTTGAATTTATGCCCTCTCAGGTGATTATTCTGAGCAAGAGGAAGAATCCCAACAACATTGAGCATGCTCAAACCATTAAAAGCTTTATACACCTCAATCAGATCACCTCACAGGTGCATAGTGTCTAGACACTAATCTGCAAAACCCAAGCCTTTCTTCGTAAGAGCAACCCTTCATTCCATTCACTAATCTTGTTGCCCTTCTCTGTACTCATTCCAATAGATCTACATTCTTCTTAAAATGAGGCCTCCAGACCTGTATACAGTACTCAAGGTGTGGCCTGACCATTGCCTTATACAAGGGGATAATCACCTCCTTATCCCTGCTAGAAAAAATTTCTGTATATCATTGACAAGACACCATGAGCTACTCTTGCAGACCATCTGCACTGCTTAGAAAACTCCATATCTGCCTGCACAGTTACTCCTAGGTTCTTTTCATTCTCTACCACTGTCAGTGTAGTACCACTGAGTTGATACGTTACTCTGGGGTTACCGCTTCCCATATGTAGTACTTTACATTTGTCAAAATGAAACTTCAGTTGCCACCTCTCCTCCCATCTGCTCAACTTTTCTGGATCCTGTTGCAGCAGCGTACTTTACTATCAGTGTCCTTAACAACCCTGACAACCTTCGTATCATCTGCAAACTTGGACATTAAGCCTGATATACCATCATCAATATCATTTATAAGTACAGAAAACAACAATGGACCCAACACTGAACCCTGAGGGACTCCACTAATAACATTAGTCCACAAAGAGCAGTGTCCATTGGGTTAGCCGCTTAATCGGGCCAAAATGCACTAGTCCCGTTGTGTCCCAAATAACTGTAATCGTCTGTATCTGGATCTTAGAAAGGCTCTTGATACTGCTGCACAAATCGGGGCAGTATCAAGAGCCTTTCTAAGATCCAGATACAGACGATTACAGTTATTTGGGACACAACGGGACTAGTGCATTTTGGCCCGATTAAGCGGCTAACCCAATTATCCGAAGTTTCACGTAAATAGTTAAAAATACAAAGGATGCCCACTTTACAATTGGTTCACTGTACAATCAAATCACGTTATGATGGACTCACCATAGTAAACTACTGTTCACTATACGATGTGTAGTAAGCGCCGGTCATTGCGTTCGCAAATTGAATTTTAATTCTAATTAGCGAAAATAGGAGGAATATTATCCACAGGCTATAAAAGTAAATATATATTAAGCACAAATTTACCCTTTATTACCTTACCAAATAAAAAAATTAAATATGTGACAATAAGAAGAATATACATGATAATAGGAATAATTAATACATTCTGTAATATGTACATACTAACTAGTTGACATTTCTGTTCACTGACATTTGTGCGTGGTGGTTAAAACTGAAAACAGTAAAAAGATAAGCAATCAATGACAAAGAACACGGAACACAAAAATTGCAAGTAACATGATATGCGCAAGTGAGACCAGCTGTGGGTATTATCGCAAATTCAATAAGATAGAGTTTACTATCCATTTATAATAGATTGTACTAACAGAAAAGCCCAATAAACAGGTAACTGCTAATTGTTTTATGGTTGTGACCTCCAGACATCCGACCGAACCATGTGGTACGGTCGCAGACAATCATAGGGTAATCTCCAGTGCTGCGGTCTCCTGCCCCGATTATATGGCATGTTGTCCCAATTAAGCGAATTAAACCATGGCTAATTTCTCGATTGGAATCTTTTTTTTTTTTTTTTTTAAGATTTGCCCCAAATAAATAGCTGCCCCGATTAACCAGAATCTACTGTATATGATATCAAAGTTATTCCCTGTTTGTTATTTGGTTTTTAGGAGCATCAGCAACTAAGGCCATATTGCTCCAGGGATATGGCAGTGGTCATTCCATGACCTTTCCGCATCGTCCGTATTTGGTGGTCACGGGCTTGAACCCGGTCTAATCAAGAAGCGTGTGCCACACATTGCTGCTCCTGCCCACGGAGGCACCGTTATTCCCTGCATCCAGATCATAGTATCCAATCAAATTGGTCATAAGACTTCCCCTTATGCTGTGTCCAAGCTATAACTTAAAAACATATATATGTGTATTCATTCACAAAAAAAAAAAAAAAAAATGGCAATTTTCATCAGTTAAGATGACATTTTACAGCACAGCCTCCCTCTGCTTTTTTAATAAACATCACAGCACTGACTGTTGAATCATACCACTGTTCAATATAATGCAAAGCTGTATCTAAGATGTTTAAGATTGCTGAACAAGAAATTTTTTGGCTCTGGATTCAATTCAATCTCTCCATATTTAGATTCATCCATTTTTGTCAGGGTGGCTATATTATCTGCATCATCCATAATTCCATTTTCTAACAAATTGTTGCCAATTTGTTTAAAAACCATTTTGAATCCATCATTGTATATCTTCTTGTTGTAAATCTTTGGGACCATCATTCCACCTGAAATCAGTTAAGTTACATTATTTTATCTTCTTTATAGTTCAGGACTCTCATTAGTGTTGTCAACTTTGGGCAAAAAAGTTTCCTCTAAGATTTAGTAAATGTTGAACTTGGAATTTCATTCCATGCTAGTGTGCTGTATTGTAACAAGTCTGATATTTGTAGCTTTTTTTTTTATTCTCTTTTTAAGACATTCTAGAATCGCTTAATCCATAGGCTGGATCAACGATGTTACATTCTGTGGCTGGATTGAGGATGTGACTTTCAGTGCTAAAAACATGGCCTTTATGCCACCTTCTTTAAATTTCCTCGCAACTGGGATGTGAACGAGTTAGAAGTTAGCGCAATTATTTCCTTCAATTTAATTACAGAAGTAAAAATTCATAAAAAAATCCATTCTTTAAACACCACATCACCCATCCATGTTGATTTTTCTGAGTGATTGCAAACTGGTAAAGATGAACATATTTTTAAATATCTTCTTAAATATGTTTTAAAATATTTTTGAAGTTTTCAGTACAAACAACAAAAAAAAAACTGCATTTGAATTCCAGTTGGATTTCTTTGGGTGGCCACCATGATTCTCTCTCTTCGGGATTTTTTTGTATCCTAGTACTGCAGGCTCTGCTTTTTTTTTTGTCATCTTATAATTTAGATTCTATAAATTTTTCTCTGTTCATAAATTACCTTAAATCTGTAAATTTTTGAGCAGTAAGCTGATCAGTAGATATCTCTCACTATGAATTCCATATTTTTTTCAACATCCAAGTCATCCCTCAACTCGCTGTAAAAAACTTTCTGCACCATCTATCTTTTGAGGCAAAACGAAGACATTTTCTTTTATACTACAGACTTGCAGACTATCTCTAATTTTGGTTACTTTAAGGAGCGAGAACTCACTCACTCCTTTAAAGACACCAAACATCTATTTTAAAGGGGGGTGGGGAGCATCAGTCAAACTGGCAAGTTAGTTAAGCATAGGCCTGTTAAGAGGACTCCTACTATACATACTACACCAGGATGATCAGATGTTCCATTTTTGAGCGAGAGGTCCTGCTGTCCTGACAAAGATAAAACAGGATGCCAAAGAGGCCATTTATTCCAAAAGTATCCTTTCATTTAGAAGTTCACATTTCGTGAGTCCATTGAAGGTTCACTGAAGAGTCCTCTGTAGTCAGGAACCCTATGATTCATCTATAATGCTACTAAAACACTGACTAAAATCAATAAAATACCTTTATTAAATAAATAAAACAAAATACATGTACTGACTGTATAAACTGTATATTAAAATAAAATGTTTAAAATTACTAAATATATATATATATATATATATATGTGTGTGTGTGTGTGTGTGCGCGCGCGCGTACACATCACAAGCAGGTACGTAACACTGGGTACGGCAGTTGCATTCGGTCCGCTTCCCGTGCATTGGAACCAGAAATGGCACTGGAATGAACCATTCTAAAACGTTCGTCTCTTTCTAGGATAAGGGCATCAAAAAATGGATGAATACGACAGCCTTTATCCCTATTAAGACTAGCATCCATATGAACATATCCTCAAACTCCAGCCATTTCCGGATACAAAAACCATGCACTCTATCTAAAATCATGGTTTCTTTAATTGTAATACTATGCCCTAACTGGGCATTCCCAGGCATGTTCAGCTATGGCTGAACCTACATAATTGTCTGTCTTGAGGGCTCTATCATGCTCCCCCCCCCCCAGGTGATCATGCAGCCTACGTTTCGTCTCCCTCACATAACATTCCCCACAATCTGGGCACTCGATTTCATATACATCCCACTAGTGTCATTAGTCGCAATAGGAGCTTTAACTGCGGACACTACTATGCTAAGTCTCCTGCCCAGAAGCTGCACACAGCATATCTGACACAAGCAAAATATACTAGCGATGAGTTCCGAGATGCCCAGATAGAAGGAGATGTATGCGGTGGCAACAGGTATGAAAACGTTCCAACTGCTACTCAATTTCTAGAACATCCCTCAATTATGCTCTGGGGATAGCCACACGTTTGGTCTCGTCATCTATCTCCTCAAATGAAGAACAATGGGACTTCACCCTACCCATTAAGGCCTTGACCACACTATTTTTGTGGCAATCGGTCTGGGCAGTTTTAAAGTGTGTGTATTGGATGTGACAGATAGGTTTTCTATAAACCTTGGTTCTCAAGTGTCTAGGAATGGAAGGGGGCCCCCTCCCAGCCCCATCTCCAAGGTAATCTGAATATATGGTGAACCCTTATTCAATCAATTAAGTACTTTAGTTTTGTATCCCCTTTGTATTACCGTGAACATGTCATCAACATACCTCTTCCACGTCCTCAGTGGGGGTGGACCAGAGCACCCCAACTTCCTATCTTCAAACTCTTCCATGGCTAAATTTGCTATAATTGCACTAATAAGTGAACCCATGGCCACTCTGCGGACCTGCCCTTACATGACATTTTGAAACACCATGGTGGTACTAGACAAGCATAAACTAACACCTTCACAAATGTCTTCACCACTTAAGGCTGTCCTATCCTTCAAAGTATTATCCTTAACCAAAGCCCTCTGCACACAATCCAAACTATGTTCAACGGGTATACATGTAAATAAGGAAACATCGAATGATACCATAATCTCCCCCTCTCCTATCTCTTGGGCACAGACAAACTGAACAAACTCGCTACTATTCTTAATAGTGTAATCTGAACGCCCCACTACTGGGGATATAAGTTCAGCCAAATACCTGGATAATAGCAATAATTTTAGCGCTATGGTTTTAGTAGTTTTAAACATCATTTCAGCACTTTAATTTATATTTCTTGTTACAATATCATCTTATTTTATTTTATTTTAATATAAAGTTTATACAGTCAGTACATGTATTTTATTTTATTTATTTAATAAAAGTATTTTATTGATCTGAGTCAGTGTTTTAGTAGCATTATAGATAAATCATGGTAAAGGGAAGGGAAGGGTTTTTGCTTTCGTAAAGGTGACTAACAATGGTCTCAGTTTTTAAATTCTGTACAGTGGGACCAACTAACAAATAAATTTTCTGTTTATACTCCGGCATGACAACCAAGTCAGTAGAGTTTACAATAAATCACCAATACAAATATTTATCGTATTTAGTAGTCACGAGCTAGAACTCAAGAAACTGTGCTATACATTCTTGCTCCTGACCACTCAGCTACATCAGGCCTTGTGTTACCAACAGCAAATTGTAAGTGGGAAGCATTCAAAGAACTAATAGTGGAAGGTACTAGGCCTTTCATACCGATTAAGAAATACTGTTCAAGGTTCAGGCCTAAATGGATGTCAAATGAACTAATGAGACTCGTGGCAGAGAAGAAAAATGCATGGAATGGATATAAATTATCAGGCAACAAACAAGCCTATGGCAGGTATAAGCTAGTCTGTAATCAAGTCACAAAGGAGAATAGGCAAGTGAAGGCAGATTACGCAAAATCTTTGGCAAAGGATGCAAAGAAAAACAGTAAGGACTTCTTTACTTATATAAACTCTAGAAGGAAGGTGATGAATCAGATTGATCTACTTGATATCGATGGTTCGACTGTTGATGATCCTGCTCAGATAGCTAACAAACTGAATGAGTATTTTGCATCTACATTCGCACAAGTTACGGGAGGAAAATGCTGGAAGTTTGTCAAGCTGTAACAGGGTGCTTAATGATTTTGTAATAACTGAGAGCAAAGTGGAGGAGAAATTGTTGAAGTTAAACATAAGAAAGGCACCTGGAGTGGATGGGATCTATCCAGTAATATTAAAGGAGGCAGCAAAAGAAGTAAGCAAACCCTTAGCCATAATTATGAGGGCATCCTTGGACTAAGGGGAAGTCCCCACAGACTGGAGATGTGAAAATGTATCCCCAATTCACAAAGGAGGATCTAAGGGTGACACGAGTAATTACAGACCAATTAGTTTAACTTCTGTTCTGAGGAAAATAATGGAGTCACTGGTTAAAGAAGCATTGCAGGATCATTTAGACAAGACTGCAGTAATAATTCAGACACTTTCCCTTAACAAACATGGGTTTGTTAAGGGAACGTCTTGTCTGATAATTTTTATTGGATACTTTGATGTGGTTACAAAGGAACTAGATGCAAAACATAATTTTGGTATCGTATACTTGGATTTCAGGAAAGTTTTTGACACCGTTGTGCATGGAAGACTACTGTACAAATTGGAGCAGTATGGTATTAAGTGTAAGTTGCTACAATGGATAAAAGAGTGGTTAAGTGGGAAAAGACAAAGAGAAATGGATGCTGCTCTTCGTGGACAAATGTTATTAGTGGAGTCTACAGGGGTCGGTGTTGAACTCACTGTTTTGTATATTTATCAATGATATTGATGAAGGTATATTAGGCTTAATGCCAAAATTTGCAGATGATTCAAAGGTTGGCAAGGTTGTTAATGACAGTGATGGCAGTGAGCTACTGCAACAGGATCTAGAAAACTTGCGCAAATGGTCGGAATAGTGGCAACTGAAGTTTAACATTGAAAAACGCAAAGTACTGCATATGGGTAGAAGTAACACCAGAGAAATGTACCAACTGTGTGGTACTACACTTAGGGTGGTAGAAAATGAAAAAGATCCGGGAGTGATTGTGCAGTCAGATATGTAGTTTTCTGGGAAATGCAGACAGGCTGCCAAGGCATAATACACCAAGACCTGCCAGGGCAGGTCTTGGTGTATTCTCGGTGATATACAGGAATTTTGCTAGTAGTCAAAAGATGGTCTTATCCCTTTGTATAAGGCAATGGTCAGGCCATGCCTTGAGCACTTCATACAGGTCTGGAGGCCTTTTAGGATGGATGCAGAGTTGACTGAGCATGTACAGAGAAGGGCAATAAGATTGGAGGGCGGAACGAAGGGGTATTCTTACCAAGAAAGGATTAAGTTCTGCAAATTGCAGCAGCTGGAGACTAGGTACCTGCAAGGTGATCTGATTGAGGTGTATAAGGCACGCTGAATGCTGATGGGATTCTTCCGCTTGCTCAGATTACGAACCTGAGGGGGCATAAAATCAAACTGAGGAAAGTCATAGAATAGATGTGTGGAAAATTTATCCAGTGGTTGGCTAATTGCTGGAACAAATTTTCATCTGTCATTGTGGAAGTACTTAAAGAAATTCAAGGAGGAACTGGACAACTTTTAAAAAGGGAATGGATGTGTGAAATTGGAATTATTATTATTTTTTTAATGATGCTATATAAGCTCATACATTTGCTTTCTGCCTCCATTACTATTAACTACTATATGAGATATAATTAAAATAATGCATTAAACTACTTTGTTAGTTTAATGCATGTGAAATGATGGTGTGTATTACACCATGTACACATCATTTCACATTTTCATTTTTTCACCCATTTATTAATACACACAGTTTACAAACATTCATATATAGTGGATTCCGGTTATTTGGGCCACCGGATAATCCGGGCAGCCATTTATTTGGGACAAATCTTAAAAAAAAAGAACCCAATCGAGAAAATAGTCAGGGTTTACTTCGCTTAATTGGGACAACATGCCGTTTAATCAGGGCAAGAGACCACAGAACTGGAGATTACCATACGATTGTCTCTGACCATACCTCATGGTTCGGTCAGATTTCTGGAGGCCACAACCATAAAACAATTATCAGTCACCCGTTTATTGGACTTTTCTGTTAGTCCAATCTATCATAAACAGATAGTAAACTCGATTATTTATTTATTATTTATTTGGTTTTTAGGAGCATTAGCAACTAAGGCCATATTGCTCCGGGGATATGTGGTGGTCATTCCCTGACCTTTCCGCATCCTCCGTATTTGGTGGTGACGGGCTCGAACCCCGGTCTAATCAAGAAGCGTGTGCTACGCACTGCTCCTTCCCACCTGGCTATGGAGGCGCCTGTAAACTCGATCTTATTGAATTTGCGATAATACCGACAGCTGAAATTATGTGGGTTATTATGGTGAAACGTGTTTACACTTCCATGGAATCTTCAATCATATAAAAAATTTAATTTTCAGAATCTTCTCTTCATTCCTATTTTTAAAGCTTCGTAATTATTACTCTGTTCTCACTTGCGCATATAGTGTTACTTGCAATTTGTGTGCCATATTCTTTGTTATTGATTGCTTATCTTTTTAATGTTATAAATTTTAACCCCCACCCACAAATGTTAGTGAACAGAAATGTCAACTAGTTAGTATGTACATATTAATTATTCAGATTATCAAGTACAGCTAGGCCTCGCATAACGCAAGTTCGATTAACGCGATATTCAGTTAACGCTATTTGAAAAATGATACCACTTTTCACGATGCAAATTTCCAGTTAACGCGATCTTTTTTTTTTTATGTGATAGTTGAAAAAGATTTGAATCGCGCGTTAAGCTTACTGAGAGTTATACGGTCAATAAACAAACGTCTGCCTGCTGCCCGCCTCTGTGTGTTCCATCAACCATCGGAAGAAGACGTGTTTGTCTCCTGCTAATAAAGTCAATGCAGACTTGCATTTAAAAATTCAAAGTTTTAAATGAGCCAGATGAAAAATGTTACTGCGAAGAAGATAACGGTAAAAGAATTAGATGAAATCTTTCTTATCGCATAGAACCTCAAACAAAAGGTTTGATGTTCTCTGCGATATTTATTTCGCCAGGGCCCAGAGAAGATTGTTGTCGGCTATCGGAAATTAATTGATGAAAAGAGAAAGTCAACACTGTTCAAATACTTCCGCAACAGTAATTTCTTCACTGTGTATTTTATGTCAGAGGTTCCCAAAGTTTCTCAGTTCACAGCACCTTTAATGTCTCAGTAATTTTTTCAAGGCGCACCCAGACCAAAAGAAATACCTAACAGTTTCATTTAGTAGTTAGGTCCAAACAACTTAATAAGAAATGCCGAAACTGTGAACTACCTCAAGCTAATAGTTCACGCGGTGTCCGACAGATGTCGAGTATCGCTGTGTTTCCCTTGAAAACTTAAAATATTCCGCGGCGCACAGTTTAAGAACCGCTGTTTTATGCAATAAACATTTAATTCCATAATTATTTTCATTATCTTTTACCTTATATACAGTTAAAAAGTTATTTAAAAAGGTATTTTTAAAATTCTTTATGGACATTCCAGAAGGTCAAGGACAAATTATAATTTTTCCTACTGGTTATGATATTCGATTAACGCGTTTCCGTTTTGCATGATGCGCTCTCAGGACGAATTAATCGAGGCACGCCTGTATATTCTTCCGATTTTCACGTATCATTTAATTTTTTTAATTGGTTAGGTAATAAAGAGTAAATTTGTGCTTAATATATCTTTACTTTTATAGCCTGTGGATAATATTCCCCCTATTTTCGCTAATTAGAATCGCTGTTTAATATAATTAAAATTCAATTCACAAACGTGATCACAATGACCAGCACTTACTACACATCGTATAGCGAACGGTACTTTACTATGGTGAGTCCATTATAATGTGATTTGATTGTACAGTGAACCAAACTGTAAAGAGGGGGTCCACTGTATTTTTAACTATTTACGTGAAACTTCACATGATTGGGGCAGCCACTTAATAGGGTCAAAATGCACTAGTCCCAATGTTTCCCAAATAACTGGAATCTACTGTATATACAAAACTTACAGACTTATATATAATTATATATATTTCCATTCACATCATCCAGAGTATGTGCTTGTGTGTACAGGTATCATGGTGGCTCCAAGGCAATAGCCCATCTCTACCTTTGTTCTCTGTGATGGTGTAGAAACTAGGCCACTTCACCACCAGGGAGCAGCCAACATGTGGGCAGCTGCCGCCTGGTGCCCGTCCCCAGGCCTACTATCAGTGGTGGGCTATAGTGGGCTCGCAAGAGCCCATTGTTATTTTTTTTTGAAAATTTGCAAGCCCATTGTGTTGAGACAATCATTTATTTTACAAATGAAATCCTAAATGTGCAATTATTGAGTATCCAAAGCCGAAACTACGGTGGGGCGAACGGGGCTCCATTCCCAGCATTTTAATGGCACAATCGATTGGTTATCTATTTTAAAATTGCTTCTTTTTTGATTTAATTACTGTTTAACCAACTTCTTTATACCAATTTTTTTTAAATTCCCCTCGGTAATTACATTTAAAATACAGTAGTTTCCGTAGAACTAAAATTATTTCCATGTAACAAACAGATTAGGAGAGACATATGCATTGTTCTCACCTCTGGCCTTTCGGTAATTAGAAAGAGCGAATTAAGGGTGAAAGGGATTACCGTTCCACAACATTAGTGGCGTCCGTAAAACGTATGCAGCCACATTCCGAGAAGTTGCACTAGTCAATATGCTTTCCATAGCCAGTCAGAGGATTAAGAAGATTCCCGACATGGATAATAGCTTCTGATCAACCTGTGTTGTGGTTCCCCTTTACTCCGACAAACGGGCATATGTTTTTCGGAGAAATGAGTGATCCATGCCTTCCAGTAAATTTCTCCTATCTATGTTTAGATGGGTCACAGTAGCTGAATATCTGAGTGATTCCGATATTTTGCAGTATTCAAAGAACTAGTGACAGTAGCAACGTATGGGGGGGGGGGGATTGAGGAAACTAAGATATTGTATAAACTTTACGAAGATGAAATGTTGACAGATTTTGAAACTTTGTCAAGCCTTTCACTGCGTAGAAAATGTTCTAAAATATAATGAGGAAAAAAAAAAAAAAACACTATTACCAATCTCCAAAAAACTAGCGCGAATTAAGGATGATTGTTAAAGAACTTGATGTGGAAACTACAAAGATCGGTCGTGTGTTCGGGCTACGAAGAGCAGCTTGTAGCTTGCGAATGGTAATTGCAAGTTAAGGGAATTATCCTGCATTGTGCAAACATTTTGAATCAGAGGCCGCCATAGCCCAGTGGTCAGGCGCACGAGTGCATAAATATACGTGCCTTAAGTGACCCAGGTCCAAGCACCATGACTGCTGAATACAGCGCTGTTTCTTGTATTCTCTCTACCTTGTGAACTCCTCTGACCGTGTGGCTGCCCTAGAGTATAAACAGAAAATTAATTTTTATTTGGGATTGTTAAAGTGACTTTTAAATCTGGAATTTCTTAACCATTTAGCACTAATGATCGACATCCTGCAGGAGCTCTCTTACATTTCAGAAGCTTTACAGATTCACTACGACAAAAGCATATAAATTAATTATTCGAACTATCAATGCTATTGCTAATTTGAAAAATTCTGAAGGAAAATATGAAGCTAAAATTTAGAGCATGTTGAAGTGGAAAGAATTTGAAGGAATCGAAAGAAAGAAAAGTTACCTCGTGACAGCATTATTTAAATGCATTGTTTTATCCAGGATAAATTATTAATGCAACAGGGTGATTTTAAATTAAATAAAGAAAATAATCATACCATTGAAAGAAATTTTAAACATACTACCAGAAATCGTGGAAAAAAAAACTTTCATCTCGGTTGCAAGAATGTGAAAACCGAATAAGAAATTTGTTTTCTGATAAAATATGAAATAAAAATTAATGATTTTAGAATCTTGTCAAAGACAGTTTATCATTAAAATCGAGTGAAATTCCCTTTACAATTAAGAAAGCCAAAAATATCTTTGAAACCATTGCGATTAGCAGTGCTTAAACTGAGCGAGCTTTCAGCGTAACGAATGATATTGTATGAATGAATGAATAATGTTGAAAATTAAACACGTTGCAGATTACGATGACCATACATCTAAATGGAAAACCATTGCTTCAATTTGATCCGGATAATTATGTGTATATATATATATATATTAATAAAGTAAATTTCATATGGCAATTTTTAAAAGAAAATTTTCTTGAATATTTGTGCAATATTTTTTTCATGTAATCTGTGATTTTTGTGTACCTTTTCTAGAACAGTTTGTTTTTTATGTAATATTTGTTTTTATATTCTAGAATGTTTTGTGATAATTCGTTATTTGTAATATGGAAAATATTTTTGTTATTTTTTATTTGCAATATTAATTTTATGAAAAAAAAAAAAAAAAATGTATCCATTATATTTCCCTAGTTGTAAAAAAACAGAATAAAAAAAGTCTGGCGTCTGCCGAGCCCGAGCGGTAGATGGTTTTATGTGTAACATTCTCTTTTTTTTTTTTGGGGGGAGGGGGGTGCCAACCGAGTAAATCTGATCGGTCACAGAAGTGACGTCACTTCCGTGACCCATCAGATTTACTGTATAGGTAAATCTGCCTGCACAATTACCCCCAGGTCCTTTTCATTCTCTACCCCTGTCAGTGTAGTACCACAGAGTTGATACGTTGCTCTGGGGTTGTTGTTTCCCATATGTAGTACTTTACATTCGTCAATGTTAAACTTCATTTGCCACCTTTCAACCCATCTGCCCAACATTTCCAGATCCTGTTGCAGCAGCATAGCATCAGTAGCATCCTTAACAACCCTGCCAACCTTTATATCGTCTGTAAACTTGAACATTAAGCTTGATATACCAATCATCAATATTATTTATAAATACAGAAAACAACAATGGACCCAACACTGAACCCTGAGGAACTCCACTAATAACATTAATTCACGATGAGCAGTGTCCATTGATTACCACTCTGTCTTCTCCCCCTCAACCACCCTTTTATCCATAGCAGAAATTTGCCTCCAATGACACACTGCTCCAATTTGTGCAGCAGTCTTAAATGTGATCCTGCAGTGCTTCTTTAATCGGTGCCTCCATTAATTTTCCTGGAAGAGAAGTTAAACTCACAGGTGCATAATTACTTGTGTCAGGCTTTGATCCTCCTTTGTGATTTGGGGTTACATTTGCATATCTCCAGTCTATGGGTACCTCCCCCGAGTCCAAGGAAGCTCTCATAATTATGGCTAAGGGTTTGCTTACTTACTTTGCCACCCCCTTTAATATAACTGGACAGATCCCATGCACCCCCAGGTGCCTTTCTTGTATTTATCTTCAACAATTTCTCCTCCACTTTACTCGCAGTTATTACAAGATTATCTAGCTTACTGCCAGAGTTGAATACACCTCCGGCATTCCCCTCGCTGAATAACTCCTCATGTGTGAATGTTGATACAAAATACTCATTTAGTTTGTTAGCTACCTGAGCAGGATCATCAACAGTTGAACCATCGATGTCAAGTGGACCAATCTGATTCATCCGCTTCCTTCTAGAGTTTACATAAGTAAAGAACTCTTTGCTGTTTTCCTTTGCATCCCTTAACAAAGATTTCTCGTAATCTGCCTTCGCCTGCCTAACCTCCTTTGTAACCTGATTATAGATCAACTTATATCTATCATAGGCTTCTGTGTCACATGTTAATTTATATGTATCCCATGCATTTTTCTTCTCTGCCATATGTCTCATTAGTTCATCTGACATCCATTTAGGCCTAAACCTTGGACAATATTTCTTAGTTGGTATGTAAAGCCTAGTAGCTTCCAAGATAAGTTCTCTGAATGCTTCCCATTTTGAATTTGCTGTTGGTAACATCATCAGTTGGTCCCACTGTATAGAATTTAAATACAGTCTCAGACCATCGTAGTCGCCTTTACGAAAGCAATAACCCTTCCCTTTACCCCCGATGGTAGTTACTTCTTTGACTAAATCCCACTTCAGCACACTGTGATCACTGCCACCTATCTACAGATTATTAATGCATGAAGAATAACTACTGATAATCAAATCAAGAGTATTACTTCCTCTAGTTGCCTTCCGAACATGCAGATGTACAAAACCATCCAATAAATCCCTAAAAGCCTTGCTAGTGTGTGAGTGACCAACCCACAAACTCCAGTCAATATCTAGGAAATTAAAATCCCCCATTATAAGACACTGATTTACTGGCCCACTATTTCCCTGTACAGTTTCTTATTATACTCAGAGTCATTGGGCCTATTATACTCATCGGAGTCATTGGGCCTATTATACTCATCGGAGTCATTGGGCCTATTATACTCATCGGAGTCATTGGGCCTATTATACTCATCGGAGTCATTGGGCCTATTATAGCACACTCCTACTCTCAATTTTGATCTCCCAATGCTTATGTCACACCAAACTGACTCGACACTGCACTGTCCAGCGATGTCGACTGGCTTCACTTCCTTAGAACTAATAGCATAACCCCTCCTCCCTTCCTATCCTTTCTGTAGATGTTGTACTCCCCAAATTCCAGTTCTGCATTCCTTATATCTGTGTGACACCACGTCTCTGATATCCCAACAATATCCACGTTTGATGGCTTGAGAAATACCTCAAATTCATTTACGAAACTCCTAGTATTGGTGTACATGCAAGTATACATGCACCTGTTCTTTTTCTTAGCTACCCTAACACAACCCATGTGTTTACTTGTACAGCAATGACTCCCAGCAGTCTCTGAAATATCCTGCATCTTGTTTTCCAGGCTTCTGCTCATTCCAATAGAAGCAGTGCAAGAATCACTTTCACCTCTGCCAGTGGCTACTGTTAATCTATTAGTCCTTGTATCTCCCCAAGCAGGCAGTTTTCCGACCACCTAACACTGCCTCGTTAGCATCAGGAAATATATTTTGCACCCTTTCTATTTAAGGATATCCCATCCCTATAGAAGCAGTCCCTTCTGTTAACAAGTACAGACGAGGCCGAAAAAAAATTCGGCCCCTTGAGCCTTGCACCATCTTTCCATGGCCGAATTGATCGACAAGGCTCTCATCATATACTCCCTCCTATTATGTCTGGGCAGAATTGCAGACACTTTCAAATTCAACCCTAATTCACGGCTTTTGTTTTCAACAGTGACCTGTACTTGTTAAGTAATCCTGCCGGTCTCCTCCTCTTAATATCATTAGTGCCAACGGGTACAACTATATCACCTTTTGTGCCCTTAAAAGATGATATCCGCTCTACAATGTCATCAACCTTTGCCCCTGGCAGACATACCCTGATCCTGTTCCACATGTCCTTTTTACAAAGCATGTTCCCTGTTTCCCTGACAATAGATTCACCAACAATTACTAGTTCCTGTGGGACCAGCGCATTGGGGGTGCCTTGGGGGTTGCCGCTGCGTTGCGTGATGACCACGTGCAAGCTCTTGCGTTGATGTGGGCAGCTGAGAGCTCGATGAGCCCTTAATAAATAAATATAGTCAAACTTTTACTGCAGCGATTTCTGAAATTATTATTTTTTCACTTTTAATGCAGAATTTGTGCGAGAACATCTTTACAACTACTTCAGTATTTTCTTCAAGAGTGGCGTGAAACTATACGAACAAAAGGACAACACTCTTTATTTTCGGATTACTTATTTTCCTTCTACCACTTGTTCAATAAATACATCTTCAACTCTGGAGTTGGGAATATTCATAATAATTACACAATACACCAACCGATGTTATAGATATTGTTATGTTTATTAAAATAATATTGTAAATAAAATAAAATACCAATAAAAACTGACTGTACAATGTAATATGAATTTAAACTGCAAAGAATTATTTACAATAAAATAATGTAGATGAAACACAGGATGATAAAAGTGCTAAAATACCATATCTTTCAGAGGCATCCGCCTCCTTTTTCAACAGTGAGGCTTACGTGCAGTACATCCTTAAATATCAGCAGGCTCACAGTTAGCACGTAGTTCCACAAGAGCATGGGCAGTGCTCCTGTGGAACCACGTGCTGAGAACTGTGAGCCTGCTGATATTTAAGGATGTGCCGTACGTAAGCCTCGCTGTTGAAAAAGGAGGTGAATGCCTCTGAAAGCTACGGTATTTTAGCGCTTTTATCATCCTGTGTTTCATCTACATTGTTTTATTGTAAATAAATCTTTGCAGTTTAAATTCATATTATATTGTACAGTCAGGTTTTATCAGTTTTTATTGGAATTTTATTTACGTTCTTTTAATAAACATAACACTATCTATAACATTGGTTGGTGTATTGTGTAATTATTATGAATATCAATAAATATCTACCATCACACCTTAGTTTTCTTTGAAATATAGTTTTTATATAGTAAAGATGATAACACAAAACACCATATTCTCTCAAGATGATTGCTTCACTGTGGAAAGCAAGATATTATATGTAGTTTCACAAACTGTAAAGCATGCACCAAATTTGAAAAAGTAACAATATTGAACATTTTATGAAAATCTAAACACAAAAACGGTATTAGACAGAAGATACCTGTTGAATTTCTGTAGATTAATTTTCAGGAAATTACATGTAAAGGAAGATTTTTCCAGAAAGCTGAAGTTGAAGGAATAAATGGGGAATAAGAAAAGTTGCTATGCGAGTTTGAAATTGGGAAGTAAATGGACGTTGACTGATTATGGCATGTTTGGAAAAGTTTGGAAAATAGAGGGGGGGGGGAAAGAAATATTACAGAAGCCAATTCAGAAGAACAGTGCTCGTGGAAATATCTATAGCATATCCGCGAGACAGACAGTGCAGCAACTTTGTAAGACATGATATTAACTAAACGGACTACCCTCTTTTGAATGGAGTCTAGAAGCCTGAAAGGTTTGAAGGCCCACAAGAGATCTGGGAACAATATTCCATGGTAGGGCAGGTTAGAGATTTTTACAGAGAGTTGTTTTGAAAAATACTGCAGAGAATAAAAGAGAAAACCCATTGCAGACAAATGCAGACAAAACAATATTTATGTTAGTTTCTCGACTGCATACTTCGAAATTCGCTATACAAGTAGATGAGACAACTGATGTAGCTAAAGATGCTCATTTAATTGCATATGTTGCAGAAACTAACATGATGTAGCAGCTCTTGTGTCAAAAAATATGAGCGAGGAACTTGACATTTTTACAAAATGTTACGAAAGTTATAAACTACATAAAAAAACAGTCCTTTAAAAGTTAGGTTGTTTGCAAAGCTGTGTGAAGATATGGAAGCTAATTATACCTCACTTCTATACTATTGTGAAGTGCACTGGCTATCTCGTGCAAAAGTAATTCAAAGGGTGTTTTGAACTCAAAGAAGAGATTGCAATTTTTTTTGATGAAAATCATAATGAAGAGAAATTTATTTAGGAATGATAACTTTATTGTTAAACTTGCCTATTTGTTTGAAATTTTTGGAAAATTTAGTGTTTTGAATAAATCAATGCAAGGACCACAAATGCATTCACTGATTTAAAAAGACAAAATGAAAGCATTCATAAAAAAATTGGAGCTATGGAAATCAAATTTCCAAAAAAATAAGTTCGACATGTTTCCACTTTTAAATGATTTCTGCGAAAGAGTTAATATTGAAGCAAACAAAAATCTATTTACCGAACACTTGGATGGTTTGCTAATGCACTTTTCACATTATTTCGAAGATCATGATTTTACAAAGTTCGCTTGGATACAGAATCCATTTGTCGATGAACAAGATGATGAATTTGGATTGACAACTATTGAAAAGAAAAAATTGATAGAATTACCATGTGATACTTCATTGAAACAAAAATTTCAGAGCGAAACCCTAGTTCAATTTTGGTTAAATCGAAGTGAAGAATATAATACTTTGTCAAGCAAAGCAATGCAAGTACTGCTACCATTTGTAACATCATATTTATGCAAAACGGGATTTTCTGCATTAGCTGCAATGAAATTCAAATATCGAGCCCGTTTAGCAGTAGAAAAAGAGCTACGAGTAGCATTCTCCTCAATGACACCTAGATTTGATAAACTTTGTGCCAATAAACAAGCACATCCATCGCATTAAAAACAAATTAATTTAAAAATGAATATATATATATATATATATATATATAGTAAAATCTTGTTATTAGTCTGTCAATTACGTTTTAATACATTTTTTACCATTTAAAAACGTGTCTGTATTATTTTATGAAATAAAGGGTGGGAGGCGCCGAGATTAGATTTTTTTTTTTAAAAGAGGGCACAGGAACAAAGTTTGGAAACCACTGCCTTATACAAAGGGATAATCACCTCCTTATCTCTGCTAGCAAAATTCCTGTACATCATTTATAAGACCATGAGCTGCTCTGGCAGCCTGTCTGTGCTGCTGAGAAAACTTCATATCTGATTGCACAATTATCCCAGATCTTTTTCATTCTCCACTACCTTGAGTGTAGTACTGCACAGTTGGTACGTTATTCAGGGATTACTTCTACCCAGTACTTTGCATTTGTCAATGTTAAACTTCAGTTGCTACCTCTCAGTCAATCTACCCAACTTTTCTAGATCATGTTGCAGTAGCATACTGTCATCACTGTCATTAACAACCCTGCCAACCTTTGTATCACCTGCAAACTTGGACATTAAGCCTGACATATCTTCATCAATATCATTGATAAATAGAGAAAACAATAATGTGCCCATCACCCAACCCTGCGGGACTCTGCTAATAACATTAGTCCATGAAGAGCAATGTCCATTAATTACCACTCTGTCTTCTCCCACTCAAACATCCCTTTATCCATAACAGCAACTTGCCACCCTTAATGCCACACCACAAATTTGTACAGCAGCCTTCCACGTGCAACACTATCAAAAGCTTTCCCGAAATCGAAGTATATGATATCAGAATTATTTTTTGGAATCCAGTTGCTTTGCAACCATATAGTAGTATCCAATTAAAGTGGTCACACAAGACTTCTCGTTAACAAACCCATGCTGTGTTTGGACTATAACTGCAGTTGTGTATAGATAATCCTGCATTGCTTCTTTAACCAGTGACCCCATTAATTTTCCCGGAATGTAAATGAAAACTAAGAGGTCTGTAATTATTCGTGTCACTCTTTGTTCCCCCTTTGTAAATTGCAGATACATTTGTACATCTCTCCTTTTACATTAGGGGAGAACCGCATTAGTGGAGAAATTAGAAACAAAAAGCCATGTACAATCACCCACAATGAGCAGACAGAGAGAAAACTATATACCGAATTGCAAAAAACAGTTGACAATAAGATGGAAGCTTGTTTAAGACACCATCAAAAGCCTTAAAGAGGTCAAGATCAACTGTTTGAGTTTCAAAAACTTTTCCATTCAACTGATCCATAAAATAAGCTAAAATATCACCAGTAGATCGACACTGATGGAATCCAAATTGGCAATCATTCATCATATGGAAGGTTTCGAGATAGTTTAGGAGCTCACAGTTAATGGATTTCTCCATTACTTTGGAAAGAGTATGGGTAAGTGCAAAGAGACTATAATTGGATGGGAAATGTCACAAATATCCAAGCAGAAGGAAACACTCCAGTGGAATAAGAAAGTATGAAATGGCAACACAGAACAGAAGCAAGCTCAGGAGCACAGGTTTTGAGAACAAGAGTGGAAATACCATCAGAGCCTGGAGTTTTCTTAGCATCAAGAATGTTTAAAATTCATCTAACATCCTTCAGACAGAAGACCACAGGAAGTACTGAGTGGAGTATACTAGGAATGTAGGAAGTGGTTTACCAAGATCGTCCATACAACAGTTAGTAGAGAAATTGGTTAATAGCAAGATAGTTCTATCTTTAACTGAGGAGGCCAATAGCACTGGGAATAGACAAGAATGATCAAGTACCATTTGCACAAGCTGTTTTTACTCTTAGCCTGTTCAAAATCTAGTTTGAACTGATTGATAACTGCTTTGCAACATTAGCGAGCTTTAGTGAAGGCAAAAAAATCAAACTGGAGATTTGGGTGCAAGGCAAATCCAATATACAACATTTTCTTATACAGCCTTAGCACACTAATTGGAAAACTAAGGTTTAGATAAAGATTAAGATTTTAAGATAGAGTGTGCTATAAAGGATTTCATTCCTACAAGAATAGTTTCACTGACACGATCAGAGCAAACACTGACATCACAAGATTTAAAACAGCAATCCAAACTCAGTAAAAGAAAAAATGTCCCAGATCCATCCCATTTTGCAATAGCAGAGGCACATGATGCAAGAAAGCAAGCTTATGTAGCATCAACCAAAAAAAAAAAAAAAAAAAAACACACACATCCATTCCCTCTAAACGTTTGTCCAGTTCCTCCTTGAATTTATTTAAGCTATCAACTTCCACAACAGCAGATGGAAGTTTCTTCCAGCAATCAACAACCTACTGCATAAATACAAATTTCCGCACATCTATTATATAACTTTCCTCAATTTGAATTGATGCCCCCTCAGGTTCGTAATCTGAGCAAGATGAACATTCCCATCAGAATTGAGCCTGCACAACCCATTCAAGGTGGTTATATGCATCAATCAGATCACCTCGCAGGTGCCTAGTCTCCAGACACTGCAATTTACAGAACTTAAGCCTTTCTTGGTAAGACCAACCCTTTGTTCCCCTCACCAATCTTGTTGCCCTTCTCTGTACTCAAATCAAGTAACACTACATCCTTCCTCAAGGCAAGTCCTGACCATTACTTTACACAAAGGAATAATCACCTCCTTTTTCCTACTAGCAAAATTCCTGTATATCATTGACAATACCCCATGACCTGTTCTGGCAGCCTCACTGCACTGCTCAGAAAACTTCATATCTGACTGCACAATTACTCCCAGGTCTTTTTCATTTTCTACCACCCTAAGTGTAGTACCACACAATTTGTACTTTTCTCTGGGATTACTTCTACCCATATGCAGTACTTTGCATTTGTCAATGTTAAAAACTTGCCACTTCTCAGCCCATCTGCCCAACATCTCTAGATCCTGTTGCAGTAGCAGAACACTGCCATTACTGTCATTAACAACCCTGCTATCATCTGCAAACTTTGACACTAAGCCTGATATACCTTCATCAATAAATATACAAAACAATAGTGGGCCCAAAACCAAACCCTGGGCAGACTCCACTATAACATTAGTCCACAAAGAGCAGCATCCATTGATTACCACTCTGTCTTCTCCCACTCAACCACCCTTTTATACATTGTAGCAACTTGCCCTTAATACCATACTGCTCCAATTTTTACAAGTCTTCAATGCGCAAGATTGTCAAAAGCTTTCCTGAAATCCAAGTATATGATATCAAAATTATTTTTTGCATCTAGTTCGGTGTTTCCCAACGTGGGTCCCACGGCCCACTTGGGAGAAATTTGATTGTTCAGGGGGCAATTCAAATTTGCTCGTCTAGAGTTTAAAACAACCGCCTACTGTTTGTTGTTATTTGGTTTTTAGGAGCATTAGCAACTAAGGCCATATTGCTCCGTGAACATGCGGTGGTCATTCCTGACCTTTCCGCATCCTCCGTATTTGGTGGTGACGGGCTCGAACCCCGGTCTAATCAAGAAGCGTGTGCTACTCACTGCTGCTCCTTCCCACCTGGCTACGGAGGCGCCGTCAACCGCCTACTGTGATTTAACTTGTACAAAAGAAGAATTGTTGGTATCTCAATTTGAAATAAGCATTCGTTAAATGTTGTACTTTCTACAGAGCCGCACTTGAAAGTTTGGAGTAATATCAACTACAGTTTGCTCAGAGAGTATTGCTTACTATGCCTAGTGAAGGAATAGTACGTACTGTACTGGACAATTGCTTATGGCATGCGCAATGCACAAGCAAAGTAGTTGTCTACTGTAGCCTACTGCAAACTCCACATGTTATATGAAATAGGTAATTCCTTTCATACAAATGCTCGTTCGGGCGTCGTGACTGTACATTTGGATAGGTTTGGCGATCTCAGATTAAAATAAAAAATTACTTTGTCTGCGCACAGAATTATTATTAATGAAGAACCGTGATACACAATGGTATGTATTTGTCGTATATGTATATTTCTGTGGTCTCAGTAAATAAGCAAATAAGTCCAAAAACTCGAATTTGCAGGAGAGGAAAAATAAACTTCACACTCTCATATAAACATGCATATATTCGAATATACAATTATTTATTACTCACGCTAAAACTACAATAACGAAGATATCTGCATGTCACATAATAGTAAATACTTTATTATAGTGCACTTATCTCATTTTTGATAAATTAGACTTATCTGCTTGTTCACAGAGACCACAGATTTAATAGCCCGAATTCAGTAATTTGTGTGATTTATTCATTCAAAAAGCATTCTAATAATTAATTTTGATATATTAAAATAAAATTAAATTAACTTTAATGCATAGTTTATTTTTAGTATTATCTTATATTTATTTCTTTCAGTTGAACAGTAAAATGAGTAGTGCAAGTAAAAAAAAAAAAAAAAAAAAAGTTCGTCAGTATTCAGAGGAATACTTAAAATTTGGTTTCATACCCGCTGTCCACGATCAAAGGTCACCTTTTTGTCTTTTATGCCAACAATGCTTGACCAACGAATCAATGAAGCGAGGTCGTCCTGAGGCGCATTTAAAGGCGAAACATAATGCTCATATAAATTCAGATTTAAATTACTTTCAAACTTTAAAGAAGAATTTTGAAAAAAGAGCAACATTAAAGTCTCTGTTTATTGCTCATACTGCAACTGTCAATCGTACTCTTGAGGCTAGTTATGAAATTTCTTTACTCATTGCTAAATCTGGGAAAAATCATACTATAGGAGGGAATTTAATCAAACCATCAATATCAGCATTTCTTAAAACAGTTCTGGAAAAAGATGACAAAGACGTGAAAGCTATGCCACTCAATAACAATACTGTTATCAGAAGAATGGATGAAATGAGTGAAGATATTGAAATACAACTTGTTGTATTTCAATATCTTCACTCATTTCATCAAGAAGTGAAGAAAACAAGAAATTTCTCAGTGCAAATGGATGAATCAACTTTGAGAGACAGTGAAGCCGTACTGATAACTTATGTAAGATATATTGATAAAAGGTAATTTTGCTGAAGAAATGTTATTCTGTAAATCATTAGAGAGCACCACTACCTCCAAAGATATATATATATATATATAATAAGCTAAAAAATTACTTAGATGACAACAATATACCAATGAAATATATAAAATCTTGCACCAACCGGGCTAGGCCGGTGGGTAAAGTGCCTGCCTGGCAACAAGGTTGCGGGAACGAAATCCCGCCTCGGGCTTGGATCAAAGTACTGCAAAAACCTTGGGAGGTGCACTATGGCCACAGAAGCCGATGCGCCAAAACCATCAAAAAAATAAATAACATCTTGTGCTGCAGATGGTGCTCCTAATATGATGGGCAAGAAAAATGGCTGCTTAAAATTGATGAAAGATGAGAATCCAGAAATGCTTCTTGTGCACTGTGTTATTCATATGGAAAACTTGGTAGCTAAAAATATTTCGCCTGTTCTTAATGAAGTACTAAAATCAGTTATAAAGTGTGTCAATACTATTAAAGCTAATGCCAAATGTGAGAGTCTCTTCAAGCTTTTTTGTGAAGAACAAAATACAGACCATGTGAGACTTTTACTTCACACTGAAGTAAGGTGGCTCTCGAAAGGGAACTGCTTGAAAAGATTTATGGAACTATTTGATACTATTAGTGACTTTTTAAGTGACAAACCTGAAATGAAGCATCTGTTAACAGTCGATGGTAAAGCATTTGTGAGTTATTTAGCTGATATCTTTGAAAAATTAAATAAACAACTTCAAGGAACAAATAAACTCTCGTCGATGCAAAAGCGAAGATATTTGGTTTCATTACATTTATTGAATTATGTCAAAAATATATTTGTAACAAAAATTTTGAATAGTTTCGTTGGCTGCAAAAATGTGAAGTGACTGATACTGCTGTACTTGTTATTGTCGATCATCTGAAAATTCTGTCCACTGATTTAAAAGAAAGGTTTTCTGATTTAAAACAAATTGATTTTCCAACCTGGATGATGCAACCAATGTTAGTGGATTTGTCTGATGTATCAATGCAGTACCAAGAAGAACTCTCAGAAATGCAAAATGATGAGTCAGTTAAAACTTTATTCAATATAAAAGGAGCGATGGCATGGCTTTGTGATGAAACAGAAATTAAATACCCAAATTCAACCAACTTTGCAAGAGAGCTACTGTTACCGTTTCCATCTTCATATTTAGCTGAATGTGGATTTAGTACCATAAATGATTTGTTACTTAAGCAAAGAAATTGACTGGATATCACAAAACGGGGAGACTTGAGACTGAAGCTGACTAAATTGGAGCCCAATATAAAATCTCTCTGCGGCATGCATCAAGCACAAGGGTCTCACTAAATTTAGTGCACTCATCTAGTAGTGACTTCACATGGAATGTTGAAATTATTAAACAATTAAATAATAATTATTAAAAATTAAAATATTATAGAAAAATCTTTCATATAAATTATTTTGTACTTGAATTTTAGTTGTTTATTATATGTTTTGAAAATTTACCTACTGTTTTTTTCTTAATAATTTCCTAATGATTTCTTCCTAAAACCTAAGTCTTGTGTCCTGAACAAGTTGTAATTAGGCTTCATTTAGGGAATAATTCAATTTTTGAATATAAAAAATATGTATATGTTACATAGTGGGGCATCAGAATTTTAGAAAGACTTAGGTGGGGCATGGTAAAAAAAAAGGTGGGAAACACCGATCTAGTTCCTTCGTAACCACTTCACATCATGGGGAGATACATAGACTAAAAGGTTAACAGTGGCCACAGGCAGAGGCAAAAGTGACTCTTGCACTGCTTCTATTAGAATGGGCAGCAGACTGGAAATCAAGGTAATGGAGATTTCCAGAAATGCTGGGAGTCATAGTGGAACAAGTAAATACATAGGCTGTATTAGGGTGGCTAGGAGCAGGAACAGGTGCATGTATACCAATGCTACGAGTATAGTTAATAAATTTGATGAGCTTGAAGTGCTAGTGAAGACAACAAAGGCAGATATTGTTGGGAAATCAGAGACGTGGTGTTGCAGAGATATAGGCAGTGCAGAGTTGGAATTTGGGGAGTACAATGTGTATAGGAAGGATAGACAGGATAGGAAGGGAGGAGTGGGTTATGCTGTTAGTTAAGAAACACAAAATCTAAGGAAGTGCATACAATTGATGTTGGTAGACAATGCAGTGTTGAGTCTGTTTGGTGTGAAATAAGCACTGGGAAAGGAAAAACAAGAGTAGGAGTGTGTTATAGGCCTAATGAATCTGATGAGTATAACGAGCAATTGTGGAGAGAAATTGAGTGGGCCAGTAAATCAGAATGTCTTATAATGGGAGATTTTAAAAACTTTCCAGATATTGACTGGAACTTGTGGATTGGTAACTCGCACACTAGCAAGATTTTGTGGATTTATTGGATGACATGTTCATGAGGCAACCAGAAGGAGTAATACTCTTGATCTGATTATCAGCAGTGATTATTTATGCATTAAGAATCTGTAGATAAAGGAACCACTGGGCAACAGTGATCAATGTATTGATATGGGAATTATTTAAAGGTGTAACTACCATCAAGGCTAAAGGGAAGGGCTTTTGCTTTTGTAAAGGTGACTACAGAAGTCTCAGACAGTTTTTAAATTCTGTACAGTGGGATCAACTGATGAGGTTACCAACAGTGAATTCTAAATGGGAAGCCTTCAGGGACTTAATTTTGGAGGCAACTAGGCTTTGCATTCCAACTAAGAAATACTGTTCAAGGTTTAGGCCTAAATGGATATCAGATGAATTAATGAGGCTAGTGGCAGAAAAGAAGAATGTATGGGATGCATATAACGTATCAGGCAATACAGAAGCCTGGTAGGTATAAACTAGTCTGTAATCAAGTCACAAAGGAGGTTAGACAGGCGAAGGCAGATTATGAGCAATCTTTGGCAAAGGATGTAAAGGAAAACAGCAAGGAGTTCTTTACTTATGTAAACTCTGGATGGGTCTGTCAAAGGGAGGTCTTGTCTGACCAATTTGATTGCTTACTATGATGTGGTCACAAAGGAACTGAATGCCAAAAATAATTTTGATATCATATAGTTGGATTTCAGGAAAGCTTTTGATACTGTTGCACTTGGAAGACTGCTGTACAAATTGGAGAGGTATGGCATCAAGGGTAAGCTGCTACAATGGATAAAGGGATGGTTGAATGGGAGACAATAGAGTGATAATCAATGGACACTGCTCTTTGTGGACAAATGTTATTAGTGGAGTTCCCCAGGGTTCGGTGTTGCGCCCATTGTTGTTTTGTATATTTATCAATGATATTGATGAAGGTATATCAGCTTTAATGTCCAAGTTTGCAGATGGAAGGGTTGTTAACAACAGTAAAGACAGTATGCTACTCAACTGGATCTAGATAAGTTCGGAAAATGGGCTGAGAAGTGGCAACTAGAGTTTAACATTGACAAATGCAAAGCACTGCATATGGATAAGGTATAAGGTATGTTCGTGTCAGACGGCACCTGGGATTTCTCCCATCTCCGCGTGTGTTTCACTGTATCGAGGACAGTACACTGTCAAGCCAGAGACTTGAAAGTGTGTGGGTCGTGTCTGTGCAGTGTGATATGTTGTGCCCATTGTTTATCCGGCTAATTGGCCGCCAGGCCCCTAGTGGGGCCCGACGTTGCCCATACCCTGCCACGTGGAGGCTAGCCGGGTGTATCCAGTATCACAACAATTTGCTCTGGCAGGTCCTGCCACCTAGTCCTGGGATTTCAGTGGCTAGGGCCTATTTAAAAAAAATAAAAAAAAAAAAAAATTTATGCATTTGACATTAATGCTTAATGGGATTGCTGTTAGGAAATCGCTGGTTAGGGTTGAACACTAAAGAGATATGTTAAAGGCCAAATAGGTCGGGCAAAATTTTGATGTTATTAAATTTAGACATGTAACGCTAGATAAAAGCTGATAGTGATAAAAGCTGATCTTAGAGATTTGCACAAAACCGGTAGAATTTCGACGTTGGTTATAATTTGGCGGCATTGTTAAGGGGTGTACTAGGTCGATTTAGTGAGAGAGAGAGAGAGAGAGAGAGAGAGAGGGGGGGGGAGATTGAAGACTGGGGAGGAAACAGATAGAAGAATAGGGACGGATAGAGTAGGCATCCCCAAAGAGGTCAGTGGAGACGAGCCCCACCAGGCGAAATATGGGGGGTAGGCAGGGAGGAGAGGAGACAGAGATCCGTCTCCTCCATTCCCTGCCTGGGGATGGGGTTTTAAAGGGAACCAGGTTAGAGTACCCAGTTCGGATCGCCAATGGCGTGTTGGCAGCAAAGCCGCAGAATGTCTTCGTCGGTGTCATGTCCAAGGAGTGTCGAATCCGGTATGAAGGTCCAGCTGCCCATCCCGCTCTGGGGGTGGGATATGTTAGCTGGCAGTGGGGAACCTACCAGGTGAAGGGGGGGGACACACACATTTACTTCATTCGTAATGTGCATTCTCACTCTACTTGCATTCTTTTTTTTTTTTATACTTTTTTCTTATTTTATAATTTTTTTTTTTTATACTTTTTTCTTATTTTATAATTTTTTTTTATTTTTTTTTTTATTTTATTTATTTATTTATTTTTTTTTTTTATTTTATTTATTTATTTATTTATTTTTTTTTTATACTTTTTTCTTATTTTATAATTTTTTTTTTATTTATTTATTTATTATTTTTTTTTTTATTATTTCACTCAACTCATTCATCTTTTTCTCACACACCAGGAGGAGATGCAATGATGGGTAGCGTAAATTTAAATACTAATTAAAACCAGGGTTAGTGTGTACTTAACTTAGCATTTGTGGTTTGTGTTCTTTTCTCTCACGCTTGCACTTTTATTCATTCTTCTAGCTCTCATCTCATTTATTCGACTCTTTCTTCCACACTGCACTCTCTGGGCACCGCAACTTACTGTTATTCTTCAGTTGTGGTGCAGGCCTAGCTGCAAGGTGTTTTTTTTTTTTTTTTTTTTGCAGGCCAGGGGAGAATGCAGTGATAGTGTTTATGTGGTTTGTAAATGTTTGTTGGTACAATATATATAAAGTAATGTAAGTTATTTTTAACTTTGTATTCTTTTGGCCAATTACATTTGCTCTTCTGCTCATTCCCATTCACTTTCTCTGCATGCATTCCCATCCCCCTCCCCTACACTGGTTTGGGGCCCCTACACATGGCATGGTAGTCATGGGGAGTTTTGTTATGTCAAGTTTCTGTCAGGGTGCAGAATTCTGCTACCCTAACAGTTTTTAAGTCATCATCTGGGCGTGGTGGGAAACTTGGGCAATTTTACTATTGATTATTGTTTAATTGCTGGGGGGCTGAATTGCCATTCTTTGCATTGCTCTGCGCATTTCGAAAACTTTCTGTGTGAAAGATGTAAAAGCTTTATAATTTTGCTCTTCTATGATGAAGAGATGTTCTTCTCCCCTGGGAAGGGGACCAATCTGTGCTATTAGCTCTGTTCTGGGGATGTCATATATTATACATTCATAGAAAATGTGTGCCCAGTCTTCACTTTCGGTCATCGGTCAGGCCTAAGGAGGTTAGTTTCGCCTTTAGGGAGCCGTGCCCTGTCAATATAAATGATGTAAAAAGTCCAGGGGCATACCACTTAGGTGGCTTTGGGCTGACCATTGACACCAGTGGCAGAAACCGTTTGGTGACCAGACCTCTGGTTTCCTGCTCCCACTTTGTTTGCCATAGCTCGTGGAGCTTTGTGGCTATTCTTTTTCTTTCATCATTGAAGGTATTGGTTGTATCAAGGGCTATCCCCAGAAATTCTGTGGGTATGCCCTTTTTAAATCTATAATATAAGCCTCTTTTGGCTACTTCCAGGTAAAGTGGGAGAGTTCCGGCCAGCAACTGTAGTGCAGGTGTGCTTACTGTGCGACATGCTCTGGTAATAGTGAGTAGTATTGTCCTTTGTATCGATTCTAATTTATTCCTATTTCTTACTATGGCCGAGCGGATGAACCACGCACCGGCTCCATAGGTGATAACAGGTAGGAACATTGCACGGTATATGATTGCCAAGGTCTTTCTTTTGAGTCCCCAGTCTGCTCGACTGATCCTGGCAATCATACCTGCATAATTTTGCACTTTCTTCGCCAAGTAGATCAAATGGGGGTAAAAAGTTAATTTTGAATCAAAGACCACTCCAAGATATTTTAGTTCTGTTACCATTTTTATAGTGATTGTGTTAATTTTGATTTGTGGACGTCTTCTTATGTCCAAATTACCTTTTAGAAGTATTTGTTTGGTTTTTTCAGGCGATATTTTGAGCATGTGCATTTGTGCCCACTCCTGCAGCTGCAAGAGAGCGGCATTTGATCTTTGCTCTACAACCACTCGTGAGTTGCCTTTTACAAGGAAAATCATGTCATCTGCAAAGGCCAGGCTTTCCACGGGGCCCAGATCCAAGGCCAGAAATTCATCCAGAACAATGTTCCAAAAGAAAGGGCCAAGGATTGATCCCTGCGGGCAGCCTTTATTCACAGGGCGTGTCAATTCCTGGAACCTTGTGCGTACTGAGACACTTCTGTCTGTAAGGTAGCTGTTTATTACCTTATAGAGGTTTTGTGGGGCATTTGCCTGGCGAAGTCTGCTAAGGACACTAGGCCACCACAGTGAGTCAAATGCCCCAGCAAAGTCAATGGAGATTGCCAGCATATATTTCTCCTCTGTGTTTTTAACTGCTGTCAGTAGGTGGTGCATGGCATCCTCCGTAGAATTGCCCTGCTTAAAACCATACTGATTGTTGGAATGCAAGCCTGCTTCTGTGTAATATTGAGCTAATCTGCTGTATATTAATCTTTCGTATATTTTCCCTAGTACAGGGAGTAGGGCTATTGGTCTATATGATTTGGGATCAGTAGGGAGTTTTTCAGGGTTTTTCAGGATTAACCTTAACACAGCTTGTTTTCATATTTTTGGGAATATACCTTCTGTCATACAGTTATTATATAGTGCTATTAATTTATCTGGTGCTATTTCTGCTAATTTTTTGATAATCTCAACCTCTAAGAGGTCAAAACCTGGGCATTTATTGTTTTTGGTTTTAGATAGTGCTATTTCTAAGTCTTGTATAGTGAACAGAGGTTCAATATTGGCATTGTCATATTCAGTGTTTTCTTTTATAATGTCGAGTTGGGTGGGGGAATGATTTCCAGTTTCAGTCTGAATGATACTGTCTAGGATGTTATTTACAGAATCCACCCAACACAGGGTTGGGGTTCCATCTGGTTTGACAGTAGTTTCTAAGACATCTCCTCTTGGCAGCTTGTTGGTCACTATTCTGTAGACAACTCCCCAAGGGTTATTGTTTCCAGTAGTTCCCACCAAGTGCTTCCAGCATTCCTTTTTCTTATCTCTTATGAGGGCTGTATACTGATTCCTGAGAGTTTTATAAGAATCTCTCAGTGCATCCACCTCATTTTGTGACCAAGATGTTCTGGCTCTTTGAAAATGTCTCCGTGCCTGGTGTTCCCTACTTCTGAGTATAGTCAGTTCGGGACACCACCAGGGAACTGTCTGCTTCCTCGGTTTTTTCCGTGGGATAGACAGGGTTGCTGTTTTTGTTAAAATGTTTGTCATAGTCAGTGCTTGCTCGTCCGGGCTACAGTTGCCTGATCTAGACCACTCATTTTCCTGTTTTTGCAGCTCAGCTGCTGTATGTTCTGCAAAAATCTGCCAGTTTGCCTTTTTAAGGTTATACCTTTTGATATCCAACAGAGAGTGTTGGGTTGTTTGTAATTGCCTGTTTAGTTTGAAGGAAATGGCTCTGTGATCTGATGTGGTCCAGGCTGGCTGGACACACCAGTCTGTGATTTTATAAGCTATTGAATTGGTGGCAAGAGTGATATCAATGTCACTCTCCCACATGGTACTGCTAAAAGTTGGGAGGTTATTTGGTTGGTTTAGCACTTGAAAGGGTGAGGTGGCTATATAGTCTGAAAGTATCTGGCCGTTGTGTGTGCCTGCTCTGTCTTCTGTACGGCTATGCCATAAGGCTGACCGGCAGTTGACATCAGCACACACTATGATATTTGCAGTAGGTAGCAAGTTTGTGACTACTTGTAGGTATTCAATAGTTGGATTTATATCTTCACCTGGTCTGGAATATAGTGAAATAATGTAAAACTGTCCTACAGCACTGGTAATATGGGCACACACTCCCACTGGGGAGCAAAGGTTGCACACACTCCCACTGGGGAGCAAAGGTTGCTATCCATATGCACCCCACTGGGGTGCATATGGATAGTAATAACCGAAGAGAAACATACCAAATGGGTGGTACTACACTCAGGGAAGTGAAAAAGACCTGGGGGTAACTGTGCAGCCAAATATGAAGTTCGCTGAGCAGTGCAGACGGGCTGCCAGGGCAGGTCATGGAGTCTTGTCAATGACATATAGGAATTTTGCTAGCAGGGACAGGGAGGTGATAATCCCGTTATACAAGGCAATGGTCAGGCCACACCTAGTAGAGTACTGTGTACAGGTCTGGAAGCCTCATTTTAGGAAGGATATAGAGTTGCTAGAACAAGTACAAAGAAGGGCAACAAGATTGGTGAAGGGAACAAAGGGGTGCTCATACCAAGAAAAGCTTAAGTTCTGCAAATTGCAGCACCTGGAGAGTAGGCACCTGCGAGGTGATCTGATTGAGGTGTATAAGGCCTTGAATGGGTTGAACAAGCTGAATGCTGATGGAATTCTTCATCTTGCTCAGACTAAGAACCTGAGGGGGCATAGTTTCAAATTGAGGAAAGATAGTTGTAGAATAGATGTGCGGAAATTTGCCTTTAGCCAGCGGGTAGTTGATTGGTGGAACAGACTTCCATCTTTTGTTTTGGAAGCTAATAGCCTAGATAAATTTAAGGGCGAGCTGGATAGGCATTTGGAACAAATGGAGGGATAAAACAGAAGTGTTTTTTTTTTTTGGCTGATGCTGCACAAGCTTGCTTTCTTGTATTGCACGCTTCTACTAATGCTAATAGTATCCAATCAAATTTGTTAGACAAGACTTACCTTTAACAAACCCATGCTGTGTCTGAATTATTACTGCAGTCTTGTCTAGATCAGTGGTCCGTGAGAGAATTTTGGTGGTCCGCAGAGTAATCTGAATATATTTGCAATTTTCGTGTTTATTAAAATGTTTCATTATATTCTGATTGTATTTTTTTGGAATTTTCGCTTTATTATGTTGCATGTTTATAAAAGGTCCAGTGCAATATCTGGTATTAGCGATGCTTTTATTGTAAAAAAATATAGAAAGCTATTTCTAATCAACGGCCTAGCCTGGACACGGCGCAGTTCGCAGGTAAGTGAGCATATTTTTATTTTAACTGTGCACAGTGTGATATTTAATGGCATCAAAGAGCTTTCTTGTTTGGTTTTAGATTCAAATAAAATAACCCCAATGAGTGAGAAAAAGCAAGCAAGCATTTTGCCTTCTTAAGTAATACATCACGTTGTCATGAGTTGGTTAATGAATCAGAGCCTCCATAGCCACCGCAAGGCATCATCAGAAAGGACATTAGAACTGGAGGCGGAGAGAAGAAAAATTTCAAAGTTTCAAGAAAAAGGATGCGGTCTACTTGAAGTTTGGATTTATTCAAGAACCTGGAAGTGCTGGAAGTGAACTGGATCCACGGCCGCTTTGTATTATATGTTCTGAGAGTTTATACAATGATGCCATGAAACCTTCGAAACTCAGCAGGCACTTGCAGTCAAAACACCCAGATTTAGCTAAAAAGCCAGTTTAATACTTCCAAAGGATGCATGAAAATTTGCAAAAGCAAAAAAGTTCATTAGCAACAATGATTGTTGAAGATAAGTCCTTAGTAAAATCTTCTTATTTGATAGCACTTCAAATCGCGAGATGTAAAAAGCCGTATACGATTGGAGAAGAATTAATTAAGCCTTGCTTGTTACAAGCCTGTGAAAAGGTTTTGGGGAAACAAGGCTGTCCAGAAACTGAAAGGAATTCCTATGTCCGCTAACACTGTGAAGCGCAGAATTGAAGACATGGCCGAAGATATTGAAAATCAAGTGATTGCACTTGTGAAAAATTCTACATTTTATTCAATTCAATTTGACGAATCAACAGACATAACTAACAAGGCATTCTTCTTTGTTTTGTGAGGTTTGATAGCCAAGGCGAATTAAAGGAAGAACTCTTCGGTTTGCTAATCTTGTCGGATAGAACAATAGGCTCTGAAATTTTCAATGCACTTAATGGTTATTTCCTGAAACACAGTATTGAATGGAAGAAATGTGTTGGGATATGCACAGACGGTGCTGCAAGCATGACTGGACATCGTTCAGGAGTTGTTGCAAAAATAAAAGACGTTGGACACCCATCTTGTTTACTCATTGTATTATACATCGTGAGCAACTTGTGACAAAAAGATCATCTCTAGAACAGCACGAAGTACTCTCTGATGTAATTAAAATTTGTAAACGAAATTCGTCACAAAGCACTCAATTCTCGAATATTTGAGGCACTTTGTGAAGAAATGGGCTCTCAGCATACTCATGTTCTTCTTCATGCTGAGGTAAGATGGCTGTCCAGGGGCAAAGTAATAACCCTGCGCCAAGAAGTCAAGTTATTCTTCCAGCAGCAAAATAATCGAGGTTCCATGATCTCTTGTCCGACAATGAGTGGCTAGCCAAGCTTGCATACCTGGCAGATATTTTTTCTCTGTTAAACGAGATGAACACGTCCTTGCAAGGACAGCTTATGGACGTGTTCACACTGCAAGGCAAAATGGATGCATTTCAAAGGAAGATATTGCTGAGGCAAACGCGGTTGGCTGAAGAAGATCTGCAAATGTTCCAAAATTTTAATGATTATATGAAACAGGAGGATGTCAACTAACAGGTAATAACTCTAGTTCGATTGCACTAACAGTCCTCACTGACTCTTTTGGTCGATATTACCCAAAGGAAGAGGGCCCCAGACACAGAAATACGTGGATAATAGATTCATTTTCGGCGAAAATCGAGGATAGTAATTTGAACATGAAAGAAAAAGAAAGCTTAATCGATTTATCATCCAACGACAGTCTCAAAGGTAAATTCCACTCGTCCCTAACAAGATCTCATTTTTGGCTTTCCGTAAAAAGTGAGTACCGAGTGCTGAGTAAAAAGGCCATCAAAATTTTAATTCCATTCGCAACTACATATATGTATGAAAAGACATTTTCATCAGTTACGGCAATTAAAAACAAGTACCGCTGTCGGCTAGAAATACAAACAGCTCTCCATATTGCAGTAACATCATTGGAGCCAAGAATCCAACAGCTTATTTCAAACAAGCAGCAACAAGTGTCACACTGATTATTTTGCTATAATTAATCCTTTATACACCTCTATGTCAAGGTGCACTCGATATTTGATAATATTAATTATTTCTGTTAATTCTTTTTTAATAAAATGAAATTTAAATTTTTTTTGCATTTTTCATAATGAATATATCTGCATTTATTTATTATACTTTTTTATCATCGTAAGGCCATTATATTATTAATTATATTAACATTAATGATATCCAATTTTTTGTAAATAACTTGGAGTGCAAAAACAAGTGTAAGTACCATTTCATATTTAGAATGTTACTTTTATGGAAAAAATCATGGTAGTGGTCCGCAGGATTCAAAATTTTGAGTTTAGTGGTCCGTGAGGTCCAAAAGGTTGGTGACCATGGGTCTAGATGATCCTGCAATGCATCTTTAACCAGTGACTCCATTATTTTCCCCAGAACAGAAGTTAAACTAACTGGTCTGTAATTAATCGTACCACCCTTAGATCCCCCATTGTGAATTGGCAATACATTTGCACATCTCCAGTCTGTGAAGACTTCCCGAGTCCAAAGAATGCTCTCATAATTATGGCTAGGGGTTTGCTTACTACCTTTGCTGCCTTCTTTAATATAACTGGATAGATCGCATCCACCCCGGGTGCCCTTCTTATGTTAACTTCAACAATTTCTCCTCCACTTTGCTCTCAGTTATTGAAAAATCATTAAGCACCCGGTTACAGTTTGATAAACTCCTGCCATTCTCCTCCTTTAACTTCTCATGCGTGAATGTAGATGCAAAATACTGATTCAGATTTTCAGCTATCTGAGCAAGATCATCAACAGTCGAAACATCGATATCAAGTGGACCAACCTGATTCATCCCCTTCCTTCTAGAGTTTATACAACTAAAGAAGTTCTTGCTGTTTTTCTCAGCATCCTTTACCAAAGATTTCTCGTAATCTGCCTTTGCTACTTGATTACAGACTAGCTTATCTTTACCATAGGCTTCAGTGTCACCTGATAATTTATATGCTTCCCATGCATTTTTCTTCTCTGCCAGGAGTCTTATTATTTCATCTGAAATCCATTTAGACCTAAACACACCTACTTGTGTGTGTGTGTGTGTGTGTGTGTGTGTGTGTGTGTGTGTGTGTGTGTGTGTGTGTGTGTGTGTGTGTGTGTGTGTGTGATGACCAACCCACAAATTCCAGTTGGTATCTAGGAAGTTAAAATCCCCTATTATTAGACAATCTGATTTACTGTTCCACTATTTTTCTGTACAGTTGTTCATTGTACTCATCAGGCCTATAACATACTCCTACTCTTGCACTGACATCTACATCAACTGGATGCACTTCTATAGATTTTATGTTTCTTAAATAACAGCATAACCCCTCTTCACTTCCTATCCTGCCTGTACACATTGTAGTCCCCAAATTCCAATTCTGCACTGCTTATATCCATGTAACACCATATCTCTGATATCCCAACATCCGCCTTTGATGTTTTTTTTTTTTTTGTTAGTTGGCGCATCGGCTTCTGTGACCATAATGCAATTCCCAAAGTTATTTTTGCATTTTACCCTGATCCAAGCCCGAGGCAAGATTTGAACCAGCAACCTTTGGGTTGCCAGGCAGGCACTTTACTCACCTGGCTGGCCCGGTGGGCCCGCCTTTGATGTCTTGACCACCACTTCAAGTTCATGAAATTTATTTACTATACTCCTAGCATTGCACCCATTCTTAATCTTAGTTACCCTAACACAACCCATGTATTTATTTCTTCCGTGATGAGCTTGTTGTTTGTTTGTTCTTTGGTTTTTAGGAGCATTAGCAACTAAGGCCATATTGCTCCAGGGATATGCGGTGGTCATTCCCTGACCTTTCCGCATCCTCCCTATTTGGTGGTCACGGGCTCGAACCCCGGTTTAATCAAGAAGCGTGTGCTATGCACTGCTGCTGCTCCTGCCCACCTGGCTATGGAGGCGCCTCCGTGATGAGCATAAGAGGCTGAGAATGGCCATGAGAGAAATGCTGCTCCATTGGAGAAGAGCCCATCACCAAGTTGTGATTTGAGGTGCCTAGAGGACCACTACCATATACTTTGAAGGATTGTTCACAGTAACAAGATCAAGTGTTGAGTTTTCAGTTAGTATTGTCTCGTATTCTGTTAGCCAGGTACGTGTGACTAGAAAATGGAAGCCGGCTGGAATTGTAAACATTAAACTCACCAAGGATAATTATCTCACTGTTAAGAAAGTACTGAATAAAACCAAGTTTCAAAGAAAGGAAGTCAAGGACCTCCAAGTGATTAGTAAAGTTGGGAGAACAACAGAAGGAGCAGTTGAATTTCACAGAATGGAATAGAAAGATTTTAAGCCAAAGAATCTCAAGATGAGACTGCAAATTACTAAGTTATATATGTTGACATATGTCTAAGTACCATTTTTGAAGGAGTCATACAGCAAATAATTTGCACAAATGAGTTGGGCAGCAGTTGAGGCAACCGATAATTGGGATTATGTCAGAAAAAGTAAGTGGAACTTGGTAGATTGCAGGCGGAAATGGACATTACTGAGATTATGTATATTTTCGAATTGAATGGGGAAGTTTTTTTGAGGTTGGAATCTTTTCACAATTAAGTTTGTTCTGTAAGCTTGAAATAATGAAATATCAGGATATGGCATACAGACAGCAAGAATATACCCAGCTATTTGATATAATGTAGACTTGACAATGTTCCCTCCCCCATACACTCTACTTGGACTCCCTCTAGTCACTATCTAGTAGAGTAGATTTTTTTTTTTTTTTTTTTTTTTTATGAAAACCCCAAACACGAAAGGTATCAAAACCTATAGTACTTAGTACCGTGCATGGGTTGAAGGAGAAATATGGGGGGAAGGGGATAGCGGAAACTTTGCTCTAGAGACTAAACATGGGTTTCACCACTTCAAGCCTCCAATAAGCAAAGTGGTGGTATTTCACCGGTCGATGAAAGTCATCTACCACACACTAGCTGATCTGGATGCCTCCTAGAGTTACCAATAGGTTCAGACTGGTGGACTATCTAGCAGCCAGTCTAGAACATAATAAGCAAAAATATACATATGTGTACACATTTGAAATTTCACACACTTAACTGCTACTAAACTGGAAAAGAACAAGAGGCTGATGTTTCCATTTTATGTCTAAAATATTTTTTACAATTTTCAGCAGAATTAATTTTGTTTTTTTGAAAAGAAATATGTAAAACAAAGTATGTTTTAAAATTTTATTTTTTTATTGAAGTACAGGCAGTCCTCATATAACACTACACGAATTCGATCACACACGATTTATAAATAGGAGAACAATGTCATATATATATATATATATATATATATATAAAAAAAAAAAAAAAAAAAAAAGGTAAATTGCAGCCATTATCAATCCAATACAGGATGGAAGCCTCCTCAACAATTCATGCTGAGGGAAATGAACCATAATCTGCCACGCTGGTCCAGTGCGGGTTGGCAGATTGATTATATTTAGTAGTCAGGGGCTTGAACCCTGGTCTACTCAAGGTCCACTCCCGTTCCTGACCACTCGGCTAGGGAGACACGAACCAAATTCGCTTATGCACAATTTGACTTTTGCATTTACAAGAAATGGCAGTCGAACATGGAGGAATCGCAACAGCTGAAGGCAACACTTACTGCGTTATTCACTCAGTTGCTATATGTTGTGCTGCTTTGTTTGCGTGAATCAAACATGCCTCCTCATTTTTATTCTTTTTATACTGTAATTGTGCTCTATTCCATAAAAATAAGTAAAATACTTGAAAACAGTGTGAAAAGGAAGCATACTGGTGAAGATACTGCAGGTTCAGAGAGGGGGGGGAAAAAAAAAAAAAAAGCAGCTAAGGCAAAGAAAGTTAACACAAGAACCACGGCAAACTTTTTTGCCACTACCGCAGTTTCTCCCTGCATTCTCGGTAAATAGACTATGCGTGTTATCAGTAGTGACAGTTGAAGTCGAGAACGATATATTGATTGACATGTCGGCATGACAGACAAAGTTAGGAGCCTCTGCAGCCAGGTGGGCAGGAGCAGTAGTGTGTAGCACACGCTTCTTGATTAGACCGGGGTCCGAGCCATTGACCACCAAATACGGAGGATGCGGAAATGTCAGGGAATGACCACCACATATCCTCCGAAAGAATATGGCCTTAGTTGCTAATGCTCCTAAAAACCAAATCACAAACAAACAAAACAAAGTTAGGAAACTTTATTTCCTAACCTAATCTTAAAGGTTAAGTTAGGAAATAAAAAAAGTATCCTAACTTCGTCTGTCATGCCGATATGTCAATCAATATAGAGAACAATTAGAAAGAATGCAGAGAAAATAAAAGCAACTTTTATAGCAGCAACAACTCAAGAATGTCTGCTATCTGTTGGATAGAAGATCAAAAGATATAAAAGCAATTGCTAATTCACTTATTAGATAGCTTCTTCTTATAAGAATTAAAAGCTTCTTCAGAAATATTACTGTGTGGCAGCTTATTATATTCTTTTTTTGTTATAAAAGGAATATAATAAACACATACAGAAAACATGTTTTAAAAAAATTTAAAAAAATCTGGAAATTTTAATTGCCAAATAATTTTTAAAATATTTTATATATTTTTTAATAATAAGCATTAGAATAGGTACAAATGATATTTATATTTTTATTTTGGAACTGAAAAAAAAAAAGTATGTTATGCATACATTATATCAGTGGTTTTCAACCTTTTTTTAATAACGGCACGGCACCCCTAAGTAATTTATTTTATGGTACCCCTACTCAATTTTCTGCCTGTTAGATCCGATTCTCTCTCTCTCTCTCTCTCTCTCTCTGTATGTATGTGTATGTATATATGTGTGTGTGTGTGTGTGTGTGTGTGTGTGTGTTATATGATAGTTATTACAGTAATATAATTATAAAAATTACATTTCATAAAACAAAAAATTTTATATACACACACACACGCTATAATAATTTTATTCTTTATATAGAGGTACTAAGTAAACAATTATAAATCACCACAAAATTAAAAAAAAGATACTGTACCCCGCTTTATAATGAAATAAACATAAATAGAAAAAAATAAGTTTATGTAACTTAAACCCAAATTACATGGTACCTCTGGAATGTTGTTGCAGCACCCTAAGGTGCCACGACACCCCAGTTGAAAACCACTGCATTATATTAAATAAAGTATACACACTCATAAAATACTAGAAAGTAGATACATTTCAGGCACTTCAGCCTTTTTTCTCAGTGGTATTTTCTTTCCAATTCTATGCAGGCTATACAATGATGTAACTATCACAGTACATGTTCCCACTGTGTGGGTCTGTTTTCTACCCAAAGAGGGCCCCCCCCCCACTACTCAAAAGGTAGCCTAAAAATATAAAATACTCATTATGGGGACCCATGAGTACTTTATGTGGGGCCATAAAACTGAAGGTTCGTATCTTTGCATATGAACGCCAGTATTCTACAAAATATTATCTCATAATTCAGAGTTTCAACACATGATTTTTTTCTACTATAGTTTGGGCCATCCCTTCTTTGTGAAGGGTGAGTGGGTCCCCAATGAACCCAAACTACAGCAATTTGTATCCCCCCCCGACTAAACCAACTAATAAATACTAGTTACCAAGCTGGATACTGCTCACTACAGTGACTGTGCTTGTTGAGCTCTGGTGAAAAATATGAAATTAATAAATTGCCTTGACTAGCACCATTACCAGTTTTTAGTAATCGACAGGCCTTGAAATAGGGTTTATCATATGCAATGCTTGTTAATAAAATTTCTTAATTTTAATAATCAAGTATGCACATGGTGACATATAAACATTACACAGGACATACTTGCATCATCATACACTGGTAACATATATGACATTGTCAATGTGTATGACAAACCAAAAAAAAGACATTTGGTACACTCAGAGCCCTGAGGAAAAGTAAATATCAGATATGAAATGATGACCAAAATTTCTGGAGTATTTTAACACAAATTGTGGCAAGTAGCCAGTGCCACTTATTTCATATGTAATCGTTTGCCTACCAAAATTTCGAGTACTGTACTCCCTGACCCCAACCATTTTCCAACTTACGCGAGTCATAATAACTTATCAGTAACCATCTGTTCTATACAGTTATTTTTCTCCATGTATGCCAAAGTCCTGGAACAGAAATTCTTTCACACTACTGCTAAATTTTGTGAAAAATTTCTGTTTTCTATGGTTGTGTGATTTTTAAGCTTTGACAGAAATCAAAATCTAGGAATGATAAGATCAAAGACTTGGCTTTGATCCAGGATCACATTCATAAATTCATGTAAAAAAGCTTTATTCTACAATCACCAACATCATACTGATAAAAATAGTATGCAAATACCTTACACACTGCAAGCAGATTGTGCAACTGTGTTTGGGGACCGACCCAGGTGCACAACTGATTTTTGGAACCCCCCCCCTTTTTTTCATTTGTTATTATAATATAATCAATTAAGAAACATTTTGGGTCCACTCTCCCTTCTGTCTCAGGAAGCTAGGTGCATTGCCTCCAATCCTCTCCCCCTCACTTTTGTATGGCCCTATGTGCTAGTCTCATTAGTACTGTGATTATGTTTCAAATTACAACTAAATCTTGTAATTCAAGTTTCAATGATCAGTATTTTGTACTATGTCAAAACACTTAGTATCAAAATACTTGGCCAAGTCCTTGTAAAACTGGGTACTGCACCTCTTTTACAGATAAACTGCAGTTTATTATTTGCAAGTAAATTACTGAAGTTTACTACAATATAAAATAATATTTTTCTTTATATTTTTTTTATCTGACCATTTTCTTCTGTTATAATATAACTTTATAAGAAACACACATCCATCCTATACAGACTAGTTACTTCCTATTGCATTCATCAATTTGGGCTTTGCAGATTTGGTGACCATCTCTCTTGCTGCCCATTCCAATTCGCAAACACAATAATTTAACTTCTTCCATTTTCCTGATTAACAACTTCACCTAACCCAATGACACAAAATTAAAATAACTTTTGAATTTGATGCTCTGTCTTAAAGTTTGTATCATTTCCCCTTCAGTGATGCTCTTTCTACCTCTTTCTCATATGGTCAAACCATTTCTATCTAATGAGGAATTTATTGTTTGGCTGCTTAGTCACAATGCTGCATGGTATAATTTGCAGAGTGCTATAGGTTATTTATTCTTCTAATTTAGACATTTTTAATATATTTAAATATCCTCCATTGTAGCTTAACCAGCAAAAACATTGCACCTGCAACACATTTGGAAAATGTCTGGGTTCAATACCAGCCAATGATTAAAGGAATTTCTGAAGCCCTCTTCAACTGAAGTTATAGCCAGCCATCCTCAAGCAGAAAAAGCAGGATTTTCCCTGTGAGTTATTCCATGTTTTTCAGTTCATGAACACCATTCTATAGACCAAAGACACTTTTCCAGACATAAGTGACAAGCTAAAATAAAAATAATATTTGAATATAAATATTATGGATTTCAGAATGGAACAATATCCTGTCACTGAATATGTGAATAGGCAAGCACATTTTTTTAACTTTATCATGAAATGCATTGATTTCATATTGGTGAGGTGCATCACACCTCTTTTACTTTAAGTGCATAGTGCAATACTGAGTTTCCTAAGTATTGCACTATGCACTTCAAATAAAAAGCTCCATTCCATAAGGAGAATTACACTGCTCTTTTTTGATATGTATGCTTTTACTCAGTAGGACAACAGCCCCAGTTTGTGCATAATTGTAAACAAACCAAGTCTGTTTCAAAATGCACTGAATACCATTCCATAGGTTGAAGTAAACTGCTATTTATTTGAAATTTTAAATGTATGCTATACCTTTACATTTTTTATATACTGACAAAAAAAAAAATAAAAAAAAGGTGAATATATAATAAAATTAAAAAGAAAATAAAAAAGTTGAATATATATATATATATATATATATATATAATAAAATTTGAATACTACTGAAAGAACGCAATGCAAAGAAATGAAATGTAAAATAATAATAATAATATAAAAAACTTTTTTTTTTTCAACTATATCTCGATTTGATATTTACGAAATCTGTAATCTTTGTAAAACTGCTTATAACGAATATCCTGCTTTGACCAGACCTCCTTTGGCTAGAAGAATCCAAACCAAAGACCTAGTCCGCTATGTACACAGATAAAAAAAATAAATAAATAAAAAATGACGTACGGGATACTTTTCCTCCCACGTCCCCAAAATTACGATTCCACTAAATTTTAAAAAGTTTGATTAATATTCCGAGAAAAAAAAAAATAATTGGAATTTCATATCTCAGATAATGAAATATTAATAAGAGTATTTTCAGTCATGCTTATATACCTTATAAGCATGGCTATAAAATAATTTTCTCTCTCTATCTATATAAATATAGATAGATAGATAGATAGATAGATAGGTGTGTGTGTGTGTGTATATATATATATATATATATATAGATAAGTGTGTGTGTGTGTGTGTGTGTACACACACACACACACACCAGAAATGGATCTAGCACCGACTAATATATTGGTTTCGCCTGGATAATGTTATAACTGATTGAAGTTTCGAGTTTCTACAGCTTACACCGGTGAAACATAAATACAGTACTCATTCCAATCACGAAAAGCAAAATGTTTTCAAATGATGCACCATATCAGCAAACAGGATGCGTTATAAGTAACATCAACGGATGTGAACTTCTTATTCACATCCTCTGTTAGAGCCCACCAAATCGACCGTGGCGTCAGGATTACCATGTGTCAAATAAAAGTTCAAAAGCAGAAAGATTCGCAAAAAAAAAAGCAACATAAAGCAATGAAGACCTGTAAATTAAAAACTCGAATCAGTTTGCAAAATATTCAACTGTGTCACTAATTGCTAAATTAAATCATTAAAATCCATGTGTTAAGGTAAAGACTGGATAAAGAAAAGTACGAGAAAAAATAAAATAAAATAACAATAAAAAATAATTGAATAAAAATTGTTGATTCCGCTAAATCTGAACAATAGCACACACATCAGGTAAACGTACACTGTTATAAAAATAAACAAAATGCACTTACCAAAAACTCGACTCAAGCCGATATTGCTATGTATTTTACCGTTATCATTCAGCTACACTCACAAAAACAAAATCCAGCTTTATATATTTCGATATAGCGTTTCGATCCCTTCGCAGGGCGCGGCAACCTAGTCGTCACGGTATCTTTGCCCCAACCAATTCATTAAACGGCAACCGAAATAGTACCTTGAATTTTGTGAATAAATTTCAAAACACAAGAATGTAGCAAGAATTATATTGACACTATAGTACATTAAAAAGTAATGACTGAAACCAAGTAATAATGGTGTGAAAGAAAGAATGGTGTGATGATTAAAAAAAGTTAGGGAGGAGTGGTGATAAATCGAATAGCCACATGATTCATGCAGTGCACTAAGCTTCTTCAAATAATAATATTTAAATATATATGCATAGCAAAGTTTTTTCATTTTATTTTTATTTTTAAAGTTAGACAAAACAAAATATAAATACATAAGCGATATTGTAAAGAAAAGTAGCAGAAAGATGACTGCATTACAAGTGAAGATTAGAGTGACAAGACATTGAATCAGATATACAAATGAATATTGTGGCGGTTATATAAATACACAGAACACAAAAAATATAACAAATATTAGCAACAAAAACCAAATTATGATCCCCTGTTTACATCTATCCATATATTTATTTTGTCTCTAAATTGCCTGTGTTCTCTGCTTGAGTTGCCTGTTTGCTGGACGAAAAAACCCCAGTTGCTGCGAGAAAAACCTTGCTATCTACGCCACGGAGTGAAAAAAGCCCACTAAAGTTCTTCGTGTCATCGACGGGATTCGAACCCGGGCCTTTTCACCCGGTGTGGGGAAGCCGGTGACGATACCACTGTGCTAACCGCGCAGACTATTATTAGCAACACTACATATTTCATTAGTTCGATCACTTTTCAGGGGTATTAATCTCGAAAATGCGATTTCAATCATTCAAAAAAAATCATTGTGCACGCCACTTTTTGAGATCAAAAATAATGTTATTATTCATATGATGTTATCTTTTGTGAAATCCCGATCAGATGTATACAAATTCATAGGGAAAAAACGACATTCATTGTAATCAGCGCTTCGGTTTTAGTTGTTGCTTTTTTGTCTTAACGCGGCTTAAAAAGTGCAGTGGAAGCGACAAAGTAACAAACCAAACTATTATTTTTAGACCACCCGAATAATTAAATTCATCTGCCATGCTGGGTGTATAATGTCTGTTAATTGAGGGTGTTCTATGGTCAATTTGTCTGCTTTTTTTGAACGAACCCCGGTTTCTGGGGGGAAAACTTTGATATCTACTCATGAGACTGACTAACTCAGCCAAGGCGTGAAAAATCCCATTAAAGTTCCTCGCGTCATCGACGAGATTCGAGCGTGGCCTTGTCTACCCGATGTGGCGAGGACGTTGATGATAACACTGTGCTACCGTGCAGAGGCACCCACAGGGCAAAGTGTGTTAAGTGTCTAACGGCACCAGGGGTTTCCCCATCTCCGTTTTGCTTTCATTGTGAGTGTACCAGTTCACTGGGAAGGCCAGATATTTAAAAGTGTGTGCGTCATGTGAGTGTGTAATGTTATGTACCGTTGTTCCTCTGGCCATTTAGCCGCTGTACCACTGCTGAGGTCCAACGTTGCTTGCACTTCGCCCGGTGGAAGCAGAGCAGGTAACCAGTAGTTTAAATTTGCACTCTGTCAGGTCCTGCCACCTGGTGCAAACCTACCACCACTGAGAGGTTAGCCAGGCTGCCCGTTGTACTCTGACTGGTCTCTCTCTGCCAGAGTACAATAGGCCTGAGCCTCTGACAGAGATCAAGTAAAAAAAAAAAAAAAAAAATTGTTGAAGACAGCACACTAGGAATTAGAGTAAGAGTAGAGTGGATCAGAATGGAGGGTAAGAAACACAGATGGAACAAGGTCAGGGGATCACATCTGGTGAATATGGGCTTGGTACACCCAGGGTCCTGAGCTGAATATCATCATTCTTCTCTTTCTTGGTGACTCCTTTCTTCTCTCTCTCTCGGGGTATTAAAGAATTTTTTTTTTTTTTTTTTTTTCTTTTTTTGGCTAGTGCAGCATAAGGCTTCCTTGTAACATGTAGCTAACAATAATGATAATAATAATAATAAAGGCGAAGGGCCCACCCGGTGATTTAAGACAAAGTGGGGGCGGGTATAAGGAATTAAAGTCACAGGGGCAGGTGCCCCCATGTGAGCGCGATGGACCTTGTGCTCTGAAGGGAGATCCCGCACTCAGCAGAATGACAGCAGTATATGTCCCACACCCACAAGAGGGTACCAGAATAATCCTACCCCGGAGTGGGGTTTGCATGATAGCTTGGTTGCTATATTTTCTGCACTTTGTGGGTAATGCATTTATTCTACCCCTGTTGAGGTTTGCAATGGTGGTGGAACGTTCTAGTCAGGCCTATCATGGGTGGAATAAACCTGTCTGGTGGTAACAGCTGCCTGTACAAATCGTGTGAAGGCTGCATAAGATGTTTCATCGTTTATGAGGATGTGCTCCTGTTGGCAGGGGTTGGACTGTATCTCGGTGAAGAGTCGTAGGCGGTGATCATTATATGAGGGGCACTCGTACATGACGTGGACCCAGGACTCCTCATCTTCACAGTGGCAGTAAGAATTGTTTTCGATACAGAGCGCTGTTTCGTCTGCACGTGTAGCACAGTGGTATCGTCACCGTCCTCCCCATACCGGGTGGAAAAGGCCTGGGTTCGAATCCCATCGATGACGCGAGGAACTTTAATGGGCTTTTTTCACTCCGTGGCTGGGCTAGTCGGTCTCAGGCGTAGATAGCAAGGTTTTTCTCCCCAGTAACTGGGGTTTTTTTCGTCCAGAAAAACAGGCAAATCGACCATAGAACATACGCAATTTACAGACAAAAATACGAGTTAATGTATTTAATTACGGGCAACCCTAAAATAATAATAATTTTTTTTTACCGAGCGCTGTTAACTTTTGCTGGAATGGGCCGTGCCCAGTAAGAAGAAAGGATGCCTGCAGTAAAGATGAATACCAGGGAGGAGGCTTGGGACAGGTAAGGGTGATTGTGGGGAAGAACTTCATAGTTACTTCTCCTTCACTTGTTGCATTCCAGGATTCCTGCAATCCATGCTGCAGGCAGCTGTCGACACACCTTTTTTTCTTGCTCATGGTCATTTGTGAGGTCCAGATGCATATCCAGTAGTTGGGTAGGAACACCTTTCTTGTGGCGCTGGTAGAGGCCTCTTTTCCGTACTTCCAGGCAGAGGGGCTGAATCCTGTGATGACTGGAGCTCAGGGGTGCTGACTGTGTGGCACACCCTGGTAACAGACAGAAGCATAAATCGCTGAATTGAATCGAGTTTACGCCTGTTCCGCTCTAGTGTTGCTCTAGTGCACCAGATGGAAGTCCCATTGCAGACAATCGGTACGAATACCGCTTTGTAGATTAGAGAGAGGGCCTTGTTCTTCAGGCCCCAGTCAGCCCGGCTTATTCTTCTAATCATGGCTGCGTATATTCTTATTTTAACGGCAAGGTACTTCAGGTGAGCATGAAAGGTGAGGTTTGCCTCTATGTGGAGGCCTAGGTATTTAACTTCAGTATATAATCGGATTGGTATGTTGGAATCAGTTGGGCATGCCCATGCTCCCACTGATTCCAACATACCAATCCCCTCCTCGCCGACCCCACTCTTTCCTCTGGTGGGGCATGCTCATGTCCCAACAGAGGGAAGAGTGGGGTCGGCGAGGAGGGGAGAAGAAAGCAAAGTCGTGCCTCCCCACCCGCCGGAGTAAGAGAGAAAAAAGGGCCGAACAAGGGAGTCGGCTCAAATCGCCTACATGTCGTGTAAGCAGCAAAGCAGTGGCTTCGTCAGGTCCCAGACAGAGTCCCGTCCAATAGTTGATCAATATTTGGATAGGATCCTGTCCACTGCTTGTCTAATAACCAGGATGTCAATGTGGGATGGTGTACATCATGGGACCTAGGTCCCATCCACTAAAGTCATAATCATGGTTAGAGACGTGGTGTCACACAGATATAATGAATGCAGAACTGGAATTTGGGCAGTACAATGTGTACAGAAAAAACAAATCAAACTACTATATTAGGGTTACCCTCAAATGATTACATTAACCCGTATTCGTGTCTGTAAATTGCGTGTGTTCTCTGGTCGATTTGCCTGTTTTGCTGGACGAAAAAACCTCAGTTTCTGAGGGAAAAAACCTTGCCATCTACGCCTGGGACCGACTAACTCAGCCACGGAGTGAAAAAAGCCCACTAAAGTTCCTCGCGTCATCGACGGTATTCGAACCCGGGCCTTTTCCACAAGGTGTGGGGAGGACGGTGACGAATGTGTACAGAAAGGATAGACAGGGTAGGAAGGGGGGGAGGGGTTATGCTATTAGTTAAGAAACACATAAAATTCAAGGAAATGAAGCCAGTCGACATCGCTGAACAGTGTAGAGTCGAATCAGTTTGGTGTGACATAAGCATTGGGAGATCAAAATTGAGAGTAGGAGTGTGCTATTGGCCTAATGACTCTGGTGAGTATAATAAGAAACTGTACAGGGAAATAGAGTGGACCAGTAAGTCAGAGAGTCTTATAATGGGGGATTTTAATTTCCCAGATATTGTCTGGAATTTGTGGGTTGGTCACTCACACGCTAGCAAGGCTTTTGTGGATTTATTGGTTGATTGTTTTGAACATCAGCATGTTCGGGAGGCAACTAGAGGGAGTAATACTCTTGATCTGATTTTCAGTAGTGATTCTTCATGCATTAAGAATCTGCAGATAAAGAAACCACTAGGTGGCAGTGATCACAGTGTGCTGAAGTGGGATTTAGTCAAAGAGGTAACTACCATCTGTGGTAAAGGGAAGGGTTATTGCTTTCATAAAGGCGACTACAATGGTCTGAGACTGTATTTAAATTCTATACAGTGGGACCAACTGATGATGTTACCAACAGCAAATTGAAAACGGGAAGCATTCAAAGAACTTATCTTGGAAGCTACTAGGTTTTACATGCCAAATAAGAAATATTCTTCAAGGCCTAAATGGATGTCAGATGAAACAATGAGACATATGGCAGAGAAGAAAAATACATAGGATACATATAAATTAACATGTGACACAGAAGCCTATGATAGATATAAGCTGATCTGTATCCAAGTTACAAAGGAGGTTGGGCAGGCGAAGGCAGATTAACAGAAATCTTTAGCAAAGGATGCAAAGAAAAACAGCAAAGAGTTCTTTACTTATGTAAACTCTAGAAGGAATGGGATGAATCAGATTGGTCCACTTGATATCGTTGGTTCAACTGCTGATGATTCTGCTCAGGTAGCTAACAAACTAAATGAATATTTTGCATCGACATTCACACATGAGGAATTATTCGGCGAGGGGAATGCCAGAGAGGTATTCAACTCTGGCAGTAAGCTAGATAGCATTAGCATTAGCATTAGCATTAGCAGAGGCATATGATGCAAGAAAGCAAGCTTATTCAGCATCAGCAAAAAAAAAAAAAAAAAAAAAACCCACTCCCATTTCACACCTCCGTTCGTTCGAAATACCTGTCCAGTTGAGCTTTAAATTTGTTTAGGCTATCAACGTCAACAACAAGTGATGGAAGTCGGTTCCACCAACCAACCACCCGCTGGCCAAAGGCAAATTTCCGCACATCTATCCAACATCCGTCCTTCCTCAATTTGAATTTATGCCCTCTGAGGTGATTATTCTGAGAAAGATGAAGAATCCCATTGGCATTGAGCATGCTCAAACCATTCAAAGCCTTATACACCTCTATCAGATCACCTCGCCGGTGCCTAGTCTCCAAACTCTGTAATTTGCAAAACTTAAGCCTTTCTTCGTAAGAGCAACCCTTTGTTCCATTTACTAATCTTGTTGCCCTTCTCTGTACCCGTTCCAGCAGCTCTACATCCTTCTTGAAATGAGGCCTCCAGACCTGTATACAGTACTCAAGATGTGGCCTTACCATTGCCTTATACAAGGGAATAATCACCTCCTTATCCCTGCTAGAAAAATTCCTGTATATCATTGACAAGACACCATGAGCTACTCTTGCAGCTCGTCTGCACTGCTCAGAGAACTTCATATCTGCCTGCACAATTACCCCCAGGTCCTTTTCATTCTCCACCACTGTCAGTATAGTACGGCAGAGTTGATACGTTGCTCCGGGGTTACTGTTTCCCATATGCAGCACTTTACATTTGTCGATGTTAAACCTCATTTGCCACCTCTCAGCCCATCTGTTCAACCTTTCCAGATCCTGTTGCAGCAGCATAGCGTCAGTATTGTCCTTAACGACCCTGCCAACCTTTGTATCATCTGCAAACTTGGACATTAAACTTGATATCCCATCATCAATATCATTCATAAACACCGAAAACAACAACGGACCCAACACTGAACCTTGAGGAACTCCACTAATAACATTAGTCCACGTTGAGCAGTGTCCATTGATTACCACTCTCTGTCTTCTGCCACTCAACCATCCCCTTATCCATAGCAGCAATTTGCCTCCAATGCCTCACTGCTCCAATTTGTGCAGCAGTCTTCCATGTGCAACAGTATCAAAAGCCTTTCTAAGATCCAAATATATAATATCAAAGTTATTCCCTGCATCCAGTTCTTTTGTGACTACATCATAGTATCCAATCAAATTGGTCAGGCAAGACCTGCCCTTAACAAAACCATGCTGCGTCTGAGCTATAACTGAATTCTTGTCTAGATGATCCTGCAGTGCTTCTTTAACCAGTGCCTCCATTAATTTACCTGGAACAGAAGTTAAACTAACAGGTCTATAATTACTTGTGTCAGCCTTTGATCCTCCTTTGTGAATTGGGGTTACATTTGCACATCTCCAGTCTATGGGTACCTCCCCTGAGTCCAAAGAAGCTCTCATAATTATGGCTAGGGGTTTGCATACTTCCTTTGCTGCCTCCTTTAATATAACTGGATAGATCCCATCCACCCCAGGTGCCTTTTTTATGTTTATCCTCAACAATCTCTCCTCCACTTTCCTCTCAGTTATTACAAAATCATCCAGCTCACTGCCAATGTTTACTTTACCTACATCATTCTCCTTCCTGAATAACTCCTCATGCGTGAATGTAGATGCAAAATACTCGTTTAGATTGTTAGCCACCTGAGCAGGATCCTCAACTGTTGAACCATCAATATCCAGTGGACCAATCTGATTCATCCCTTTCCTTTTCGAGTTCAAGTATGTAAAGAACTCTTTTCTGTTTTTCTTTGCATCATTTGCCAAGGATTTTTCATAGTCTGCCTTTGCCTGCCTAATCTCCTTTGTGACTTGGTTACAGACCAACTTATATCTATCATAGGCTTCCATGTCACCCATTAATTTGTATGCATCCCATGCATTTTTCTTCTCTGCCACATGTCTCATTAGTTCATCTGACAACCATTTAGGCCTAAACCTTGAACAATATTTCTTAGTTGGTATGTAAAGCCTGGTAGCCTCCAAGATTAGTTCCTTGAATGCTTCCCATTTTGAGTTTGCTGTTGGTAACATCATCAGTTGGTCCCACTGTATAGAATTTAAATACTGTCTCAGACCATCATAGTCGCCTTTACGAAAACAAAAACCCTTCCCTATACCTCTGATGGTAGTTACCTCCTTGAGTAAATCCCACTTCAACACACTGTGATCACTGCCACCTAGTGGTTCATTTATCTGCAGGTTCTTAATGCATGAAGAATCCCTACTGATAATCAGATCAAGAGTATTGCTCCCTCTTGTTGCCTCACGAACATGCTGATGTAGAAAACAATCATCTAATAAATCCACAAAAGCCTTGCTAGTGTGCGAGTGACCAACCACAAATTCCAGTCAATATCTGGGAAATTAAAGTCCCCCATTATAAGACTCTCTGATTTACTGGCCCACTCTATTTCCCTGTACAATATCTTATTATACTCATCAGAGTCATTAGGCCTATAGCACACTCCTACTCTCAATTTTGATTTCCCTATGCTTATGTCACACCAAACTGACTCGACACTGCCCTGTCCATCGATGTCGACTGGCTTCACTTCCTTGGACTTTATGTGTTTCTTAATTAATAGCATAACCCCTCCTCCCCTCCTGTCCTGTCTATCCTTTCTATACACATTGTATTCCCCAAATTCCAGTTCCGCATTACTTATATCTGTGTGACACCACGTCTCTGATATCCCAACAATATCTGCCTTTGATGTTTTGAGCAATACCTCAAATTCATCAAATTTATTTACCAAACTCCTAGCATTGGTGTACACGCAGGTATACATGCACCTGTTTCTATTCTTAGCTACCCTAACACAACCCATGTGTTTACTTGTACTGCAATGACTACCAGCAGTCTCTGAAATATCCTGCACCTTGTTTTTCAGACTTCTGCTCATTTCAATAGAAGCAGTGCAAGAATCACTTCCACCTCTGCCACTGGCTACTGTTAATCTATTAGTCCTTGTATCCCCCCCCCCCCAACTAGCAGTTTTCCGACTCACCTAACACTGCCTCGACAGCATCAGCAAAAATTCTTGCACCCTTTCTATTTAAGTGTATCCCATCCCTGTAGAAGCAATCTCTCCTGTTAACAAGTACAGTCCAGGCTGAAAAAAATTCTACCCCTTGAGCCTTGCACAATCCCTCCAGGGCCGAATTGATCGACAAGGCTCTCATCATATACTCCCTCCTATCGTGTCTGGGCAGAATTGCAGACACTTTCAAGTTCAACCCTAATTCACGGCTTTTTTTCAACAGTGACCTGTACTTGCTAAGTAATTCCGCCGGTCTCCTACTCTTAATATCATTAGTGCCAACGTGTACAACTATATCACCTTTTGTGCACTTGAAAGATGATATCCGCTCTACAACGTCATCAACCTTTGCCCCTGGCAGACATACCCTGGTCCTATTCCACCTATCCTTCTTACAAAGTATGATCCCCGTTTCCCTGACAATAGAGTCACCAACAACTACTAGTTCCTGTGGGACCAGCGCATTCTGCCTAGGGGGCTGCTTCTGTGTTGCCTGATGACCAAGTGCAAGCTCTGGCATTGATGTGGGCAGCTGAGAGCTTGATGGGCCCCTCAATTTATTTCCTTCGAGGGCATCCACCCTGTCCTTCAAGCTCTCATAAAGGCCCATAACAACGCTGAGTTGTCGCCTGATTTCCTTGCACTCCTTACATCGTGCACACACAAAGACATCCCCCTTGGCAATATCATGTCCCGTACCCGACTGCTCCGGCGCCTCCGTAGCCAGGTGGGAAGGAGCAGCAGTGCGTATCACATGCTTCTTGATTAGACCGGGGTTCGAGCCCGTCACCACCAAATACGAGGATGCGGAAAGGTTAGGGAATGACCACCGCATATCCTGGAGCAATATGGCCTTAGTTGCTAATGCTCCTAAAAACTAAACAAACAACAACAAACAAACAAACCCGACTGCTCCGCAAACATCAAGCAAACAGTGCATTTTAATAGACTGTGATTCAGAGGGCAACTGCCCCCCTCAGTTCTCCCCTGAACCACAGCACTCCTATTAGCTTGAGCCTTTTGCTTTGCTGCTCTGGTCAGAGTCATGATTCCGATTTAATTTAATAAAATTCAAAACAAAAATTAAATCCTTAAGTTATATCCCAAAACAGTTATGTTATATATATTTTTTTTTCGGTATCTAGTGTTTTCTACAAGTTCCCTTTATACAACTTCCTGTATCACGTGTACCACTATAGTTATGTATTAATTATTTGTTACGATTAAGTCGTTATATATATATATATATATATATATATATATATATATATAGAGTTAAAAGTACAATTTAATTGACAATAAAGTTTATCAAGATTAATAGATTTACTGATTAATTGACAATATTATATTATGCACTATACGACACTAAGCTTATGCTATCGTGTAAAAATGGCGGGAATTCACGAACGGTATTTCTACGGACTTCAAATCTCGCTATCTCAATTTAGAATAAACTAAGGATCCTGACTAGGTCTATAATCTACTTATAGAAGATAATTTGATATAACAGTTGGTTAATAAATCGACTAAATTTGGTTAAAAAAAAATTTGGTTTGTGACACGTGGATTTGATACCGTTACCGATACTAAGTAATATCTACAAAATCTCTGTCTAAGTTAAACTTTAAACTAAGTATCGTAACTAGGAATATAAAGCTACTCTAGAAAATAAGTTAATATGACAATTTAAACTAATAAAGCAGAAAATAAATCAGGAAAAACTTCTCTGTTTGAAGAGCTTTAAGGAGCAATGTCCGCACAGGCTAAACTCGCACCCAGATAACCTTGTAATAACTGAGAGTAAAGAGGAGGAGGGGAAATTGTTGAAGATAAACACAAGAAAGGCACCTGGGGTTGATGGGATCTATCCAGTTATAATAATGGAGGCAGCAAAGGAAGTAAGCAAACCCTTAGCCATAATTATCAGAGCTTCCTTGGACTCAGGGGATGTACCCATAGACTGGAGTTGTGCAAATGCGACCATAATTCACAAAGGAGGATCAAAGGCTGACACAATAATTATAGACCTGTGAGTTTAACTTCTGTTCCAGGAAAATTAATGGAGACACTGATTAAAGAAGCACTGCAGGATCAACCAGACAAGACTTCAGTTATAGCTCGGACACAGCATGGTTTGGTTAAGGGAAAGTCTTGCCTGACCAATTTGACTGGATATTATGATGCAATCACAAATGAAATGGATGCAGGGAATAACGCTGATACTATATATTTGGATCTGAGAAAAGCTTTTGATACTGTCGCACATGGAAGTCTGCTGCACAAATTGGAGCAGTGTGGCATTGGAGGCAAATTGCTGCTATGGATAAAGGGATGGTTTAGGGGGAGTAGACAGAGAGTGGTAATCAATGGGCACTGCTCGTTGTGGACTAATGTTATTAGTGGAGTCCCTCAGGGTTCAGTGTTGGGTCCATTATTGTTTTCTGTATTTATAAAAGATATTTATTATGGTATATCAAGCTTTATGTCCAAGTTTGCAGACAATACAAAGGTTGGCAAGGTTGTTAAAGACATTACTGACACTATGCTGCTGCAACAGGATCTGGAAAGGTTGGGCAGTTGGGTTTAGCGGTGGCAAATGAAGGTAAACATTGACAAATGTAAAGTACAACATATGGGAAACAGCAACGTATCAACTCTGTGCTACTACATTGCCAGTAGTAGAGAATGAAAAGGACCTGGGGATAATTGTTCAGGCAGATATGAAGTTTTCTGAGCAGTGCAGACGGGTTGCAAGAGTAGCTCATGGTGTCTTGTCAATGATATACAGGGATTTTTTTAGCAGGGATAAGGAGGTGATGATTCCCTTGTATAAGGCAATGGTCATGCCACACCTTGAGTACTGTATACAGGTCTGGAGGCCTCATTTCAAGAAGGATGTAGAGCTGCTGGAACGAGTACAGAGAAGGAAAACATGATTAGTGAATGGAACAAAGGGTTGCTCTTATGAAGAAAGGATTAAGTTTGCGAATTACAGTGTCTGGAGGCTAGGCACCGGCGAGGTGATCTGATAGAGGTGTATAAAGCCTTGAATGGTTTGAGCATGCTGAATGGTGATGGGATTCTGCCTCTTGCTCAGAATAATCACCTGAGAGGGCATAAATTCAAATTGAGGAAAGACAGATGTAGGATAGATGTGGGGAAATTTGCCTTTAGCCAGCGGGTAGTTGGTTGGTAGAACAGAATTCCATCCCTTGTTGTGGAAGTTGATAGCCTAAATAAATTTAAGGCTCAGCTGGACAGGTATTTCGAACGAACGGAGGGGTAAAATGGAAGTTTTTTTTTTTTTTTTTTTTTTTTTTTGGCTGATGCTGCATAAGCTTGCTTTCTTGCATCATATCCCTCTACTAATGCTAATGCTAATGCCAATTGTTGTCCGTTTCGGTTGTCAGAGTTCCAGTGTCGAGTCTATAAAAGTTGTGGTAGTGCTCGTAGCCTGGTGAACAATTCGGGCGCAAATTGTGAGAGGGTTCTTACTCCTCCTCCCACAGCACAAGGTTCCCGCTCCTTCGGGTGTGTATAGTGTAAAGTGTATTGATGTCTAACGGCACCAGGGGTTTCTCCCATCTCCGCATTGCTTTCATTGTAGGAGTACCAGTTCACTGAGAAGGACAGAGTTTTAATTTTGTATAAGTGTAATAGTAGTAGTAGTAGTAGTAGTGGTGGCACATGATGCAAGAAAGCAAGTGTAGGAGCTTATGCAGCATCAGCCAAAAAAAAAAAAAAATCACACCATTCCCTCCAAATGCCTGTCCAGTTCCTCCTTAAATTTATTTAACCTATCAACTTCCACAACGACAGATGGAAGTTTGTTCCAGCAATTAACCACCCGATGGCTAAGGGCAAATTTCCGCACATCTATTCTACATCTGTCCTTTCTTAATTTGAACTTATCTCCCCGTAGGTTGGTAATCTGAACAAGTGGAAGGATCCCATCAGAATTCAGCGTGCTCAACCCATTCAAGGCCTTATAGACCTCAATCAGATCACCGCGCAGGTGCCTAGTCTCCAGCCACTGCAATTTGCAGAACTTAAGCCTCTCTTGGTAAGCGAATCCCTTCATTCCCCTCACCAATCGTGTTGCTCTTCTCTGTACACGCTCAAGCAAATCTACATCCTTCCTGAAATGAGGCCTCCAGACCTGTACGCAGTACTCAAGGCGTGGCCTGACCATTGCCTTATACAGAGGGACAATCACCTCCTTTTCCCTGCTAGCAAAATTCCTATATATCATTGACAAAACCCCATGACCCGCCCTGGCTGCACTGCTCAGAAAACTTCATATCTGACTGCACAATTACTCCCAGGTCTTTTTCATTTTCTACCACCTTAAGTGTAGTACCACATAGTTGGTACGTTTCTCTGGGGTTACTTCCACCCATATGCAGTACTTTGCATTTGTGAAGGTTGAACTTCAGTTGCCACTTCTTAGCCCATCTGCCCAAATTATCTAGATTCTGTTGCAGTAGCACACTGCCATTACTGTCATTAACAACCCTGCCAACCTTTGTGTCATCTGCAAACTTCGACATTATAACAGTCGATAATGTTATGTTTCGTTGTTCATTTGGCCATTTAGCCGCTGGACCCCTACTGAGGCCCAACCTTGCCCACACTTGGCACCCTGGAGGCAGACCAGGTACACAGTAGTATGGAGCTTTACTCTGGCAGGCCCTTCCACCTAGTGTCCTGAGATTTCAGTGGCTAGGTCCTATGTAAAAAAAAAATAATAAAAAAAAATGTAATGCAACACGCGGCGATTTTCAGGGTAAGACGCTAAGAGATTATTAGAGGCCAAAAGGGCATGCGTGACTTGATTTGAACTATTAAAATTTTTGTAGTGTGGGGCATACGCTATGATATTTAGTCAGAGTGGGGAGGAGACTGAAGGCTGGGGGGGGAAAGTCAGAAATATGGGGTCAATAGGGAAGACAGCCCCAGAGAAGGTCAGTGGGGCATGCCCATGGAAAAGAGGGGTGGGCGAGGGGGAGAGAAAAACAGCAGAGCCGTCCCCTCTCTCTTCTCCGCCCAGGAATTGGAGTAATAGCCCTGTGCAAGTGAGCACAGGTGTAGGATCGCCTTGTGGCGTCGGCAGCAAAGCTGCGTGTAGTCCCAGTAGTTGAAGTGTCCAAGCCGTGAAGGTTCGTCATTCCTGGGACAGTTCCGACGTGTCTAGTAGTTAGTACTGTATATCCATTTTTGTGCAGGCGATGCATGAGCGGGTATCCTCATATTCGTCATTCATATTTCCTCGTCTCTATCAGATAGGTCGTTGTGCTAAGAGTCCGCGAAATCCCTCCTTATTGAAGTTTCTTATATTCAGAAGTTGTGTTTTGCGCTGGAGGGGTAAGCAGCTCTTGCACGAGTTTCTCCTTATTATTGTGGTTCCCTGTGAACAGCAATTCGTGTTTTGCGCCGGGTGAACAACTCCTGCGCGAATTTGGCTAGTGCCTTGTACTCTTCTCATGAATCTAGTAGGTGCGACTCGAGATGTCTTGGGAAGTATGTGGTTGCTGTCATAAGTCTGCAGCGTAGGTCTTCATAGTTGGTACATTCATACATTATGTGTGTCCAGGTTTCTGGCTCCCCACAAGAGCACTCTAGGATTCTAGCACTCTGGGTCCTCTAGGATTCTGAAAGATGCTAATTTCGCGTTGAACGCTCCGTGGCCTGTCAGAAAATAGGTTGTGAAGAGACCGGGTTGAAACCAGGGTGGGGGCTTGGGGTACACCCTGTCTATGGTGGGCAGAAATTTCTTTGTAATTTCGCCTTTGGTTGTGGCAGTCCATCGATCCTGCCATACCTGCTGTAAGTGCCTTTGTAGTCTGATTTTTTCTTCTTTCTGATTCGCAGCTGTGTTTACTGTAAAACCAAGGAAGGTGCGCGGTTGGCCTTTTGCAATGCTGTGAGTGATGCCGCAGCGAATAGCCTCTAAGTCCAGAGGAAGGGCCCCCGTTAATACCTGTAGGGCGGGAGTGCTGGTGGTACAGCCGACACGGGTGATTATTAGCAGTACTGTCCGTTGAGTGGCGTCCAATGTCCGTCGATTTACGGCGGTTACGGCTTTCTGTAACAAGGCTGGAGAGGCGTAGGTTATTGCTGGTAGGAAGGTTGTCTTATAATACAGTGACAGGGTACGTTTGTTGAGCCTCCTTCGGGTTGAAATATATTTTTGCTATAAAGTGGCATCTTATATCCTCAAAGAGGGGACATTCATGCATCAGATGTGTCCATGTCTGGTTTTCGCTGCGGTGGCATAGTGGTGATTCTTTTATTCCGAAGGTCGAAAGTTTGGCGTTAAGGGAACCGTGCCCCGGTGAGAACCAGACCGGCTGGTGGGGGTAGACTTAGGTAACGTCTGGGATGAATTTTCGTGTTATGGCGCCTTTAGTTGATTCTGCCCGTCTGGATTGCCAGGTTTGCCGGAAATGATTTAATAAGACGTGTTTTTTTTTCTATGTTGCTGTTATTGGTCGATCGGTAGTGAAACCGATGCAGGCTATACTTTTTTTCATTGATAGTTGAAAGAGCATGCCACAGCGGACAATTTCCAATCCAGGGGAGTGATTCTGCTAGGGCCTGCAACACTTGGAACATTGCAGCCACTCTTTTGATGATGAGCAAGATGCTACGCTGTATTGATTCTAATTTTCTTTTGTTGACAGTCGTGGTTTCTTTGTTGAACCAAATCCCTGCAGCGTATGAGACGGCCGAGATGAAAAAAGCCTTGTAAAAGAGAGGCAGGGTTCTTTTCCTTAGTCTCCAATCTTTTCATGTGACTCTTGCTATGAGGGCTGAGTAGTTTCTGATCTTTCTCTGAGGATAGACGAGGTGTAGGGTAAAGAATAAGTTTTTATCCAATAGGATTCCGAGATATTTTAGTTCTGTAGTTATTTAACCATGATTTCTTCTATTTTGATTTGTGGTGGCCTTTTGGTGTCGAGAGAGCCCTTGAGGAGAATTAGAATATCTTGGTTGGTGATATCGTTAGGTGGTTCTCTTTTGCCCACGTTTCCAGGGAGTCATTTACCCGGGTTGCAGTGGCTTTCAATTGTGCACGGCTCTCTGCCTCTAGCATCAGGACCCTATTGCAGATGCACAAGCCTGACAGCATCAGACTGGTGAATCTGCCCCATTCATATTCCGATTGAGGAAGCCGTCTATCACCAGGTTCCAAAGGAGTGGCCCCAGGACTGAACACTCTGGGCGCCTCTGTAGCCAGGTGGGAAGGAGCAGCAGTGCGTAGCACACGCTTCTTGATTAGACCGGGGTTCGAGCCCGTCACCACCAAATACGGAGGATGCGGAAAGGTCAAGGGAATGACCACCGCATAGTCCCGGAGCAATATGGCCTTAGTTGCTAATGCTCCTAAAAACCAAATAAAAACAAACAAACTGAACACTCTGGCCACCCATGGAAGATAGGCCGAGTAAGTTGAGAGTAGGGAGCACATGCTGAGATCGTTCTGTCAGATAGGTAGGTTTTGATACAGTGATACAGATTGTTTGGGATATTTGCCTCCCGGAGTCTGCCGAGAACACTTGGCCACCAAAGTGAGTCAAATCCCCCGGCAAAATCGACAGAGATCATCAAGAAGTATTTGCGGTTACAGTTGGTAACTGCGGTTATTATACGTTCCAAAGCGTCTACAGTGGAGAAGCCTCTACGAAAGCTAAATTGTTTTGGGGGATCGTAGGCCTGCTTCTATGTAGTGGGTTTCTGTCCTGTTGTGGAGTAAATGTTCAAATAGTTTGCTCAGTACCGGTAATAGTGCTATAGGTCTGTACGACTCCTGAAGTTCCTGTGATTTTGTTGGGTTCTTCAAGATCAGTCGGATCCGTGCAGATCTCCATTCGTGAGGGAAGTAGCCTGCAGAGAGACAGTGGTTGAAGAAATTTAGGACAGTTGTTTGGATGTATTCTATGGCCTTTTTCACGATCTCTGGTTCCAGATAGTCTGAACCAGGCGTCTTCTTGTTTCGTAATTTGGCGGTCGTCAAGTTGAAGTCTGCTTGTGTGAATGGGTCTTCGCGTTGTACTGGGTTGTAGTTTGCGTTTTCTTCGCAGAGTTGGAGCGGCTCCGGGGAGCCTTTGTCTGGCCAACGAAGCCTATCAAACCACCCGAACGGAAGAGCCCTTCACTCACCATGAATTACAAACAGCCATAAGCAAATTAAAAAGCAAAAGAACTCCAGGTCCGGACATGCTGAAGCCGGACATAGTAAAGAAAGTTGCCGAATATACCCCTGACCTCCTCCTAGGCTTGTACAACCACTACCTCAGCTGTGGCTGGTTCCCCTCAGATTGGAAGGTGGCCAGCGTGAAACTTATACTTAAAAACCCATCCAAACAGCCACAGATACCAGAATCATATCGACCAATAGCCCTACTTTCGGTGCTAAGCAAAGTATTTGAACAACTGCTCAAACAGAGGATAGTAGAACACTATAGCACAGCAAATTTAACTGCAAACAACCTATTCGGCTTTAAACCTGGAAGATCTACCCTTGACGCTCTGGAACGTATCCTTGACTTAGCAGAGAGTTGTGACCTAAAATATTTTCTTCTCATCTCGATTGATTTTGCGGGGGCGTTTGATGCTCTATGGTGGTCGAGCGTCCTTGCAAGACTCAGAGCAGCCCAATTACCAATGAATCTGTATGTCTGTATGCGGAGCTACTTAAGTAACAGAAGGATTTTTGTAGATGCACCCTACCGTAGGGTGGAGCGCCGGGTCTGTTGGGAATTCCCCTTGGCTCGGTACTGGGCCCCCTCCTTTGGAACTGTGTACTTGACGAATTCCTCTGCAAGGATCTAGGGAACGTCAAATCAGTGGCGTTTGCTGATGATCTCTCCCTGATACTGGCCGCTAACTCTAGGGCTCAGATGGAGGTCATCGCAAACGAAGCACTGACCACCCTCCGAGTCCGGGCGGAGGACATTACCTGACCATTTCGTCAACCAAGACGAAATCCATACTCCTAAAAGGCTTCCTGACCCCAACCAGACCACTCCAAATTAGAATCAATGGTAGAACCGTTAAGCTTGTCACTGAACTTAAATACCTTGGAATTATACTAGACAGAAACCGATAGTTTATCCCCACCTCAACTATATACAGACAAAGATTAAATATTACGTAGCCATGCTTGCCAGGGTCACCTGCCGAGACTGGGGGTTGAAGAGGCGGACCCTTGTGCTCCTATACAAGGCAGCCATCATCCCAGTAATTACATATGCCTCCGGCGCCTGGTATCAAAAGGCCTCAACAGTGGTGAATCGTCGACGATTAGAAATAATACACAGACCGATCCTCCTAACCATCACCCGAGCATGCAATACGGTATCGACACATGCACTGCAAGTTATCACGGGAAATTTGCCTCTCGACTTGGAACAATCTGCACAGGAATGCAGCAGCAACTCAGGCGCGGAAAAGCCACAACGTATCTAGACCATACCACAGATCCGATAAATAACAGACAGGCAGAGAATAAAAGTCTAGAAACATACCTAACAAACAATCTGGCAGCAACGTTGGACTGACTCAACCAAAAGCGAAATAACTCGAAAGTTTCTACCTAATCTCCAACAGCTCTACCCACAATATCCGCAATGGTTCAGCCCCGGACTCTACACTACTTACCTCCTTACAGGACACGGAACCATCCACAACAAACTGAACCTCCTTGGCATCACAGATAATCCCATGTGCGCGTGTGGCTCCCTGGAGACATAGGACCGCATAATGCATGAATGTGAGCACTATGAAGATCTACGTGCTCACCTGATCACACAGATACAATTTAACCCCAAAAACCAGGAGCATTATCTACTGGAGAATGAAGCAAATTACGAGCTGTTCTCTAAATTTGCTCAGAGCCTCTATGCCAGATGGCAAACCCTCCCGCCACCAGCAAACCCTGAGCAACCAAACCCAACATAGCTCACTGCTTGTACCTGCGGAATAACCGGCACAACAAAAACAGGAGTCTCGAATCCCTATTTCCCCATTGTGACTGAATCCAAACATCCCGACTTTCACTCCGGGACAAGCCAACGGGCGCAGAGAAACCACAACTACCAAAGACAAGACAAGGCCAACCTATAGCGTGCAAATAAATCTACACACCCAGGTTGGGACCAAAGCACAGAAATGAACATGTAAAGACCGCCACTATGACGAGAACACATCCCACAAACAGTGATCGTAAAGATCTGACTCTTTTAACCCACCTGCTTGGTCGTTAGTCTTTATAGATTGGGCAACGCTGGGGCGTTGCCCAATCTATAAAGACTAACGACCAAGCAGCTGTCGCGCTGCACAGACACCAAATGGACATGATTGAACCTTCAACCCTGATGAAAATCTTTCTCAACTGACACACGGACGGGACTCAGTCCCATGAGCGGCTCTCACCAAAAGATGAAGGAGAACCTAGACAGTCGTTGTAGGGACCTAACAAGAAAGCCTGAACGTCCATTAGCCCTGGATGGTAGGCCACTAATGATAGACGACCACTTCGCAGCTACAAGCGTTCACGCCCTATTGGCGATCTGGGTTGGCTCCCTTGTCTGGCCCACTATTACTCCCCTTCCCCGGTGGGAGAGGGAGACTGCTTGCCGTCTCCTGCAACCCCCACCACCCTTCTCTTCTTTCTGGTGGAGCATGGGCATGCCCCACTGCAGGCTGGAGCTACCTTCCCTATCGGCTCCTTATTTCTGACTATATTCCCCCACATCTTCAGTCTTCCTCCCCCTCTAACTATAAGCAAGCGAAAGTCTCACACAATCCAAATTTAACCATCAAAATAAATTTCGTCCAAAACTCTCGACTTCTCATTCTAGCGCCTTCACCACGCGAACTAACCTATACTTACAAAAATATGCATTTTTGTAAGTATGTATGTGTTCACTTTTTTTTCTTTTTTTTATAGGTCCTACCCACTGAAATCTCTGGAAATTAGGTGGCAGGATCTGCCAGAGTAAATAATTATAATACTAGTGTACCTAGTCTGCCTCCACGGGGCGAAAGTGGGGCAACGTTGGGCCTCAGTAGGGGTCCAGCGGCTAAATGACCAGATGAACAACAGTACCCGACACAACACATGAACGTTAACAATACACTTTTAAATCTCTGGCATTTCCAGCAAACTGGCACACCCATCACAACGTAAACAGCGCGGAGATGGGGGGAACCCCTGGTGCCGTATGACCCTAAATACACTTTACCCTTTACACTTTTGCTCCGGGGAGTGAGCTTTGGGGAGTTGCTGAAAAGTGGTATTGAGGATATTGTCTATTGATTGGTACCATGATTTTGTATAGAAGCCAGCAGGTGTTTTAGCCGAGGAAACTACCTCTCCTTTGGGTAGCTTGTTCATTACGACTTTATATACAACCCCCCCCCGGGGTACTCGTTACCGGTAGTCGAAATTAGCATTTCACAGGATCGTTTCTTCCGCGTTCTGATCATGGCAGTGTATTCATTCCTGACATTGCAGTATTGCTGAGGACCTGCACCTCTGCGGCCAGCCAGGATCTTCTTGCTCGTTGAAAATTTTTCTTGCATGTATTTACCTTGTGTTGGAGTCTTTGAAGCTCCGCACACCACTAGGGGACCGCGCCTGGGGATGGTTTCTTCCTTTTGATGGTTGCGTTTGCAGCCTCTATAATTATGTTTACAATGGCGCGTTGGTGTGGTTCCGGGGTAAGAGTTGCATAGTCAAAAGTTTGGGCAGAGCCAGTGAGTGCTTGAAATTGTTTCCAGTTGGCCTTGCCAACGGCGAATCTGTTGACGGTTATTCTAGGTGTGGGTTGTCAGTTAAGAGCACGGTGCATCTGGAATGTAATAACTCTGTGGTCAGAGGTTGTCGAATCTTCTCTGATCTTCCATGAAGATATATGTCCAGCAATGCAGTGGGTAGCAAAGCTTACATCTATTGTTGCTTCCCATAATGTGCTTGAGAAAGTGGGCGAATTATTCGGCTGGTTTAGTATTGCCAGGCTATTGTTGGTGAGGAATTCTTCGAGATGCTAGCCGTTAGCAGTACCACGTCGATCAGGGGTTGCACTGTATCAAGTCGACGACCTGCAGTTAACATCTGCACAGACTATTACTTTAGCGTTGGGGAGCTCATGGAGGACGTTTTGCAGGTAATGTATTGCAGGGAGAAGTCTTCTCCAGGTCGACAGTATAATGATATTGCATAGAATTATCCTAACTAGGAGAGGATTTGGGCACAGGCAGCCCATTTATTGCAGAGATATTTTATATTTGTTACCGTGAGGTTAGGATTGCGAACTATCAAGGGCGCCGAGGGGGTATCTCCGTCATGCTGAACTATTTTATACGTGAGAGGATGCCCTTCACCTGTTTCTTATGCGTGTATGGCTCCTGGAGGAAGAGGACATCAAGATTGTCTTCATCAGCCTCCTTCTTTAGTTGCACAGTAACAGCTTTAGCCGGTTGTGCATTATGTTCAGCAAGTTTCGTTGTGTTTACGTTATTGCATTTATGAAGAGTTCCCATAATCGTTTCTTGACGGTGAGCGCTTTTGGCTTTTATGTGGACGGGGCAGTTTCTGTCTCTAATGGAGTGATCTGCTGGTAGTTTTAAGGCTTTGCAGTTTGCGCACACTGGTTTGGCGGTTTTATTAGGGAAGGAGTTGTAGTTGTGGCCTATGCCTACAAAGTGCCCACAAGTTGGGAAGGTTAGTGGTTGGGCACACGTATGTGTGGTGTGGCCGAATCGGCAACACCAGAAGCATTTGAGCACAGACACGTGCTCTCTAAAGCGGTGGCTGCCCCAATTGATGTAAATCCGTGTCTGTTGGCTGATTATCTTCCAGGCTCTTGGGGCTAACTCAATCACCCAGTTTGTGGCGTTACCGCTTCTGGGCTTTGTCTGGTATTTAGGTGTGATTAGCTCCGATCGGTCAGTATCTGGAATGCCTGGCTACAGGTTTCTTCTGTAGATTTCGTCCTGTAGTTGGGTTGGAGAGAGGTCACTTCTAGTGTCATAAAATACAATGCTCGGTCCCTTTCTCTTGGGGATCTCTGCATGGAGGCCCACGGTGGGCACTTTCGGGTTTTCAATGATTTTATTAACCTCCTCCTGTGTCTCTGTTTCAATAATGACGCCGACGTTGCGAGTCTGCCTCGTCGATTTTATTCTGGTGGTTTTAAAATCTTTACCAAGGTTGAAGATTTTAACCTCTTCGCTTGTGTAGTGAGTCTCTTAGTTTTTCACCTCTTCACTTGTGTGGTGAGTCTCAGAGTTTTTCACCTCTTCGCTTGTGTGGTGAGTCTCTGGTGCGGCTGGCTTTAAGATGACAGATGTGGGCGTTATAGTAGGGACCCATTTTTCCTGGTGGGGGTAGCAGGAGTTGGCTGTTGCTCTATTGTTATTGTGGTCCTCAGCGCTTGGGTGTATGTGGGGATCCGCTGTGGCATTTTGTTCTCCCCCTAATCAATATAAACCTGGAGCTTTGCTGTTGCTATTTCACTCTCTAGGAAAGTTTCTATCAGGAGTGTGTCCAGCTTATTCCACAAGTTGACGATTTGGGCTCTAAGCTCTGTGGTCACCCTGTTGGTTTTTTCCTTGAACAGTGTTTCCAGGGCAGTCTTGAGGAACATTGATTTCTCATGTACGGTGTTCTCTGGCAGGGTGGGATCCTGAGGCGGTTCTGGTTGTTTCTCCTTGGCGTCTTTTTGACTTCGCTGGTTGTCGTGTGGTTCAATTGGCTCTTTAGGCTCAGTGTGTGAGTGTGTCTCCCACTGTGAATTTGGCACTATTCCCTTCCTATTCTTTCTCGTGCTTGTCTGGGGACCCCAGAGCAGAAATCCACAGCTTCATCCTAGTGTTCCATGATAATGGGATCATCGTTTGGGTTTTGCTGCATGGTGTTGTAGTTATTATCAGGTTTTCCCTCTATATGGGGTAAAATACAGATTATCGGGCCGATTCGGTTTAACGGGGTTTTGTGGGATCCCGTTAAAAGGTGCAGATTGTTGCATGTAGTAGGTCCGTAGGTGGAACAGTGGCTGAACAGTCCGTCAGCGAAGTTTTGTGCTGGCCCCCACTGTCCATAGGCCAATGGACTCTTCCAGCAAGACAGTGCCCTCCCACAAATCGGTGGTGATTAGAACATTGTTCGAAGAGCATTCCGCAGATTTTACCGCCATGGAATTGACTCCCCATTCACCGACATGAACCCTTAGGAGCATCTTTGGGATTCTGTGGAAAGGTCCATTAGAGCTTTGGATCCTCCATCCAATAATGCGACGGAATTATTGACAGCGGTGCAGCAAGCATGGATGGAAATAACTATGGAACGCTTTCGTGATCTAGTATACTCAATGCCTTGCCGTGTTACTGCCCGTATTCGGACGGATGGTAGGCCAAACCGTTACTAGGTTAAGTATCCCATGATTTCTGTCCGCTCAGTATAGTCACCTTTACAAAAGTAAAAAAAGCTTTCCTTTACTAAACATGCTGCTATAGAAAACAGTCATCCATGAAATCCACAAAAATTATTAGTTTGTGAATGCCAACCTACAAATTCCAGTTAATATCTGAAATGTGAAAATCTCACATTATGGGACATTCTGATTTGCTGGCCCTCTCTATTTTGTATAGCTGTTTGGTATTTGATGAAAATCAGAGATAGAGAGCCTTCTACAGAAAAATCGGACAAGAGAAGAAGTAAGGGCACCTATTCCCAACCAGAAGGCACTTGAGGAGTTCGGGGGAAACCTGTGGAGCAGCTAAGATAGCCGTGAGTCTTAAATAGATTTAGAACGGAAGAAAACGAAGAAAGCGCCAGAGATGACAGGATGGAAGATTCAGGAGGAAGAAGAATTAAAGTTGATCATAAGGTCCCACAATTGGTGAACCTAAGGAATAGATTACATCCATAACTACTGGTGCAAGAAGTTCGACTGCACACACAGGCGCATAGCGGAGCAGTTTATCCAGATAATATAGTGCCTAACGCAGTCCCAGAGTCTGTCACTCAAACATTCATTCATTATCATTAATAATAGCCATATGGTGCAAGGAAGCCTGAGGCTTATGCTGCACCGGCCAAAAAAAAAAAAAAAAATTTCCCTATTACCCTGAGAGAGAGAGAGAGAGAGAGAGAGAGAGAGAGAGAGAGAGAGAGAGAGAGAGAGAGAGAGAGAGAGAGAGAGAGAGAGAGAGAAGTAGAAAGGAATCACCAAGAAAGAGAAGAATGATGATATCCAGCACAGGATCCTGGGTGTGCCAAGACCATACTCACCAGATGTGAGCCCCTGGGGTAAGGAATCACTTACCCGAAGGTGTCTGCGTGGTAGCACAGAGATATCGTCACCATCCTGCCCACACCGGGTGTAAAAGGCCCGATTTTGAATCCCCCTCTATGACGCGAGGAACTTTAGTGGCCTTTATTCACTCCATGGCTGAGTTAATCGGTCTCAGTCGTAGATAGCAAAGTTTTTCCCCCCAGAAATTGGCGTTGTTTTGTCCAGCAAACAGGCAAATCGACACGAGAACACACGCAATTTACAGACAAATAAATATATGGGTAGATGTAATGATTTACGGGAGACCCTAATATCATAATTTGTTTTTTTTACCTGAAGGCTAAGGACAAAGACACCTCAAACCTGGCGAAGTACAAACCAATCACCTATCTCTAACAAGATACGAGATTCTGATCAATTGCATAACTAGAAGACATCAGACCACTTGGAGAGGCAGAACATTATGTGCAAACATCAGTAGGGTTGTAAGCAGATGAGCAAAGAATCTAAGGAGCAATTGACTATTGACGCTGCAGTTATGGAGCATTCCTACAAGAAGCTCTGCGACACGTACACGAGCTTCATCGACTACCGCAAGGCCTTTGACTCAATTTCCCTATCTTGCTGGTGCAGACACTGACGATCTACACTTCCTAGAAGTAACCATGGCGAAATGGAGGACTAACATCTAGTGGTCCTTTTGATGCTGAAATCTTCTAGGGAGATGCCCTGAGATCACCAATAGTTCTAACACTCAATCCACTGTCCATCATGCTCAATAACAGCAAGTATGGATATACCCTAAAGGAAAGGAGGAAGAACCTACATACCCTCTGTCACCTGATGTATATGGATGACATCAAGTAGCCGTTGTGGGTAGTACAATTCGTAGGATTGCTGTCCTCCCTGTACCAGTTGGAAAAGACCTGATTTCGAATCCTGTCGATGGCGCGAGGAATTTTTATGGGTCTCTTTCACAACCTGGCAGAGTTAATCAGTCTCATGAGAGGGTAGGGTAGCATGGTTTTTTTCCTTGAATCTCGGATTTTTCGTACAGAAAAACAGAAAATCGTCTTCAGAACACATGCAATTTTCAGACAATATACACGGTGCAACATGGCCTTAAATATCAACATGGCCTCAGAAAAAACTACCAATTGAAGACTGGTGAAGAGATTGCAGCCATGGCAGTGGGAGAAACCTTCAAATATCTGGGGAAATGTCGGCTCACCAGTTAGAAGTCAAGAAGATCAAGGCCCACATGAGTGAGAAATTCCACCAGACACTGAGAAGCATGCTAAAATCAAAGTGAATGCAAGAATATGGTAACACCCATAAACACCTACTCAGCCCCAGTACTAATATAGTCCTTCGGGATCATAGATTGGACCAACACCAAGCTAGAAAATCTTATGAGATCAACAAGGTTAATGATGATTTTTTTTTTTTTTTTTGATTTGGTAGTTGTTGGCGCATCGGCTTCTGTGGCCATATTGCACCTCCCAAGGTTTTTGCAGTACTTTGATCCAAGCCCGAGGCGGGAATCGAACCCGCGACCTTTGAGTTGCCGAGGGTTAATGATGATGAAGAGTCTCCAGCACCTCCCGAAGTCAGTTATCAAGAGAATAATCATAGCCTGAAAAGAAGGAAGGAGGTTTCACTCACTTCATTTAACAAGAGAAGAAAGCGATTGAGAACCTGTGTGGGATTAGTGCCTGGAAAACACAGCACCGATCTATCAAGCCATAAAAAAGATAGACAACCGGGCACACAACACTGAACCTTAATAAGGAGACACTGCTGACAGACAAAGAAACAATGACAGAAAGACAGGCAAAAAAGGCACTTCGTGACGGACACTACAATGACCTCCATTAAGACTATATAGATAAGATGGCTTCCAACGCATGGCTCATGAAGTAAAGTAAAGTGTAAAGTGTGTTTAGGGTCAAGCAGCACCAGGGGTTTACCCAATCTGCGCGTAATTTACATTGTCAGGTGATACAGTACACTATAAAGGCTAGAGATTTAAAAGTGTGTGAATCTTGGGGTGTGTAATGTCATTTACCGTTGTTCTTCTGGCCATTTAGCCGCCAGACCACTGCTGAAGCTCGACGTTTATGAAGTAAAGTGTAAAGTGCAATCAGGTGATATAGTACACTGTAAAGGCCAGAGATTTAAAAGTGTGTGGATCTTGGGGTGTGTAATGTCATGTACCGTTGTTCTTCTGGCTATGTAGCCGCCAAACCTATGCTGAGGCCCGACTTTGCCCACACTTCGCCCCGTGAAGGTTCATGAAGGTGTAAGGTGTATTTAGCGTCAGACGGCACCAGGGGTTTCCCCCATCTCCGCGTAGTTTTCATTGTGGGTTCATTGTGAGTTCACTGGAAATGCCAGAGATTTAAAAGTGTATGGATATTGTATATATGTGTAGTGCCGTGTACCGTTGTTCATCTGGTCGTTTAGCCGCTGGACCCCTGCTGAGGCCCAACGTTGCCCCACCTTCGCCCCGTGGAGGCAGACCAGGAACCCAGTAGACTTAAGTTACTCTGGCAGGTCCTGCCACCTAATTTCCTGAGATTTCAGTGGCTAGGACCTAAAAAAAAAAAAAAAAAAGTAAATAAATAAAGAAATAAAATAATAATAAAAAAGAAATAAAAAATAAAATAAAAGAAATAAATAAAGAAATAAAATAATAATAAAAAAGATAAATAAATAAAATAATAATTATAAAGATAAATAAATAAAAAAAATTTATATTGTATTTATATTGCATGCATATATGCGTCCATACAAGCACATATATACACACGCACATATGTACACACAACGTGCATACATGTGCCAATGTCAATCGTGGGGTTGACGTCGCTTGAGTTGGGCCAGAACGTGGGTGAAGATATTTTGGATGTATTTAAATTTAGGTGTGTGGGGCTTCGCTAGCGTGAAGATAGAGAGGGGGGACTGAAGACTGGGGGGAGAAAGATAGAAGTATGGAGCCAATAGGGAAGACAGCTCCAAGTTTCAGTGTGGCATGCCATGCCCCACCAGAGTAGAAATGAGGGGGGACGAGAGAATCGTCTCCCCGGGGGAGTAGGATTTAAAGGTGAAGGGGGCTAGAGTGCCCTCTTCAGGCTGCCGTGAGGCTTTGGGAGCTAGGCTGCAGTTTGTTGTTTGCTGTCTCTATTCTTGTCCACTTGATTCAGATTGGGACACTCATGAGGCAATCCCTGTCCTTTTTTTTTTTTTTTTTTTCCGTTGATTCTCTTTTCTTCTTCTTTTTCCCTTCTTCTTTTCTTTATTCCTTTCCCATTCGTTTTCTTTTCTTCCACAGTTTTCTTTTCCAGGAGTTGTCTCTGTCTTATGCGATTTATGTTACTGTACTATCAGTCTCGATGTATGGCTGTTAACACCCTTCTCCTTGTGAAGAGGTCCTGTGCGTACTGGGAAAGCGCTCGGTACTCCTCTTCCGTGTCAATGAAGTGACGTTCAAGTCCTTTGGAGAGGTAATGGATTTTCGTGATGAAGGTGCATCTGAGGTCTTCGTATTGTGGTCAGTCGTAGAGCAGGTGGTCCCAGCTTTCGACCTCCCCGCATGTGCAATTTGGGTCATTGGCGAGGCCGAAGCCGAACAGTTTCTGGTTGAAGGGTCCATGTCCTGTGAGTAACGAGGTCAAGTGCAAGCCCGGGAAGAACCAGCCCAGTTGCCTTGGGTATATTTTGTTCAGTTCTGGAAAGAATTTACGAGTGATCTCGCCCTTTGTCGTCTCTGTCCATCTTTGTTGCCACTCCTGAAGAAGGTAGGTCTGTAGTCGTGCTCTTTCCGTGTTTTGACTGCTTGCTGGGTTGATTGTGAAGTCCTGATAATTTGCGGCCACTCCCTTTGAGTGCAGGTAGAGCAGTCCTGCTTTCACAGCTTCTAAATCCAGGAGTAGTGCTCCAGCAAGCACCTGAAATGCTGGTGTACTTACCGTGCGGCAAGCTCTTGTGGTTGTCAATAGGTCCTATGTGTCATATCCAGGATTTTCTTGTTGGTTACCAGTGATATTTTGGTGTACCATACTGCAGCTGCGTAGATTATTGCTGGGATGAAGGTTGACTTATAATATAGCATTAGGATTCGTTTTTTCAGTCCCCAATCCTTGTTCGTAATCCTAGCCACTAGGGCTGAATATCTTCTTATTTTCATTCTTGTGTGTTTCAGGTGAGGTATGAAGGATAGGTTATTGTCTAAGATAACTCCTAAGTACTTCATTTGCTTGGTGAGTTTGATGGTCAGGCCATTTATTTTTATTTGGGGAGGACGCTGTACCTGAAGAGTTGCTTTCAGCAAGATGGATATGGTTTTCGTCGGTGCAATTTTTAGCTGGTTTTTGTGGCCCAGTATTGTAATTTCTGCATTGCCTGATTACCGATGTTTTCCAGTTGGACTCTGGAATCTGCCTCAATAGTAACAATGAGATCGTCCGCAAAGGCCTGGGCCTCAGCGAGCCCCAAGTCCTGGCACAGGAAATCGTCCAAGACCATGTTCCAAATGAGAGGACCCAAGACAGACCCCTGTGGACATCCCCTATGCAGGTTTATTGTGATTTTTGATAATTTGTATTTATTTCCACTCTTCTGCCCGAAAGGTAGTCTTCCATTGCTTTGTATAAGTTGATTGGTACTGCAGCTTCTCTCAGGTCTGTTCAGGACGCTCGGCCACCAAAGTGAGTCGAACGTGAAGTGAAGGTTCATGAAGGGGAAGTTCTTCCTTCAGACCTAAAGATTCATGCTCGCCATCCAAGATCTGGTAATCAATACCAAGAACTACGGGAAATACGTCGGCAAGGACCCCCACAGTGACAGATGACATATGTTAGTGATGCCACCTGACCCCAGAAACAATCTACACATCACAGCAGGATGCAAGGTGATCACCCAGACGAAAGACACTCAGAGACACGCCCAGTTAACCAGGATAACAAATCAGAAACTAGTTGAAAAATACCAGTTGATCGAAGAAAGTGTCCCATATTACAAGAACGAAACACAGATTGTAATAGAGACCTCTATGCACATGCTATACGGGAACCGTGCCACGTAACAACAGGACGAAACGATCCTGTACAACAGACCAGACATAACCCTCATCGACAAGCAGGAAAGGACTACCAAGCTGATTGACATAGCGATGCCGAACACCAGAAACCTCCAGAATACAAGAAAACCAACGAGGAAAGGATAAGGAAGTTCAAAGATCTAAGACAGGAAATCAAAGAAATGTTGCATATGGAACCAGTAATGGACATCCCAACCACTGTGTCAACCACTGGCATGGTGCCTAAGTGCTTCCATAAGAACCTTGTAGCAATTGGCCTCTCAGAGAGCACTCACAAGGAACGCCACAAAGCCGCGATTCTGAGCACTTGTAGGAAAATATGAGAGTTCCTTCATCAACGGTAATAATAATAGTAACCGGACACAACCAACAACCACATGCACTTGGTACCAGTACTCAGGGGTGAAAAAAATCCCATTAAGGAGAAAGAGTTTAAAATAATAATAATAGTTGTCCGAGTTGTCCGAATGTCACTGCAGTCATAGTACAGATTTGTTCAGGGGCCATGTTGGCTGACCAATCTGATTGATACACTAACAAAAGAAATGGGGACAAAAACATTTTGATATCATATACTTTGATACCAGGAAATCTTTTGATAATGTTGCCCATTAAAGACTGCTAGTACAAATTGGAGCAATATGATATTAAAGGCATGTTTCTGCCATGGATTTATCCAGAGAAATAACTTGGATAGTTGAATGGGAGAAGAGAGAGTGGTTATTAATGGGCACTACTCTTCATGGACTAATGTGATTAGTGGAGTACCCAGGATTCAGTGTTGTGCACATTGTTGTTTTCTATATTTATTAATGATATTGATGAAAATATATCAGGCTTATCATGTAAAATATATCATGTCTAAATCTGCAGGTGATAATAACAGTAATCAGAGTAAGCTATTGCAACAAGATCTAAAAAAAAATTAGGCAGGTGAACAGAGAAATTGAAGTCGAAGTTTGATATTGGCAAATGCAAGTTACTGCATATAGTTAGTGCATACCTTAAGAGTAAGAAATCTGGATATTTATTAACAAGTACAGGTCAGTGGTTAAAAAAATCGCGATTTAGGCTTAAATTTGAAAGTGTCTGCAATTCTGCACAGACACGATAGGAGGAAGTATATGATTAGAGCCTTGTCAATCAATTCGGTCCTGGAGAGATTGTGCAAGGCTTAAGGGGTAGAATTTTTCCCAGCCTGGTCTGTGCTTGTTAATAGGAGAGACTGCTTCTACAGGGATGGGATACACTTAAATAGAAAGGTCGCAAGAATATTTGCTGATGCTATAGAGACAGCGTTAGGTGGGTCGGAAAACTGCTAGATTAGGGGGGGGGAGTTCACAGACTAAAAGATTAAAGGTGGCTGCAGGCGGGGGAAATATGATTCTTGCATTGCTTCAATTATAATCAGCAGCAGCATAAAAGAAAGTTGCCGTGAACTTCAAAAGCTGATGGGAGTCATCATGGAACACGTAAATACATGAGCTGTGTTAGGGTAACTAAAAGTAAGAACAAGTGCATGTATACTTGAATGCACAATAATGCTAGAAGTATAGTAAATAAAATTAATGAATTTCAAGTGTTGATCAAGACTTCGAAGGCAGATATTGATGGAATCTCAGAGACATGGTGTCACACAGATATAAGCAGTGCAGAATTGGAATTTGAGGGGTACAATGTGTACAGAAAGGACAGACAGGGTAGGAAGGGATGAGGGGTTCTGCTGTTAGTTAAGAAATACACAAAATCTAAGGAAGTGCATCCAGTTGACACGGGACAGTGCAATGTTGAGTCTGTTTGGTGTGACATAAACCTACGAAAGGAAAATGAGAGTAGGGGTATGTTATAGGCCTAATAACTCTGATGAGTACAATGAACAGTGCAGGGAAATAGAAAGGGCAAATAAATCAGAATGTCTTGTAATGGGAAATTTTAACTTTCCACGTATTGACTACAACTTATGGGTTGTAGTCACTTACACGCTAGCAAGACTTTTGTGGATTTATTGAAGGATTGTTTTCTACAGCAACATGTTCGAGGGGCAAACAGAGGGAGTAATACCCTTGATCTGATTATCAGCAGCGATTATTCATGCATTAAGAATTTGCATGCAGATAAAGGAACCACTAGGTGACAGTGATCAGAGTGTACTGATGTGGGATTTACTTAAAGATGTAACTACCATCAAGAATAAAAGGAAGGGCTTTTGTTTTCGTAAAGATGACTACAGCAGTCTAAGACAGTTTTTAAATTCTATACAGTGGGATCAACTGATGATGTTACCAACGGTGAATTCTAAATGGGAAGTCTTCAGGGACTTAATCTTGGAGGCTACTAGGCTTTTCACACCAACTAAGAAATGCTGGTCAAGGTTCAAGCCTAAATGGATGTTGGATGAATTAATGAGGCTCGTGGCAGAGATGAAAAATACATGGGATGCATATAAACTATCACGCGACAAAGAAGCCTATGACAGATATAAGCTAGTCTGTAATCAAGTCACAAAGGAAGTTAGGCAGGCGAAGGCAGATTACGAAAAATCTTTGGCAAAGGACGTAAAGAAAAACAACAAAAAGTTCTTTATTTATGTAAACATAGAGGTTCGACAATTGATGATCCTGCTCAAGTAGCTGCCAAACTGAATGAGTATTTTGCATCTACAATTCACACCTGAGGAGTAATCCAAGGAGGGGAATGCGAGAATTTTATGAAACTCTATCAGGGAGTTAAGTGATTTTGTAATATCTAAGAGTAAAGTGGAGGAGAAATTGTTGAAGTTAAACATAAAAAGGCACATGGGGCGGATGGAATTTATTCAGTTATAATGAAGGAGGCAGCAGGAGAAGTAAGAAAACCCTTTTGTAGTGGAGATGGTGGCGTGTTGATATAAAAACTTACTTAAAATAAAGAAACACGTGCAAAATTGCAGAGACGAAACTACAAATTCTGTTCGCCCCGCGAGACAATTGAGAGGATTTCCCACGTTCTTTAAGAACCGTATCGATACAACGGCAGGGTATTCTGTATTTTTGGGCTCTTCCATCGTTGAAGACTTACAAGAGCACTGCAAAATTAACACTGTATGCAACACCTTGTCAAGCCATCGTTACATTTTTTTTTTACCTCATTTCCACTTTACAGCAGTTGCCATTTGGTTTTTTGAAAACTTCTGAGGGTTTGTGATGATGATGATCCATGGGTTCGAGCTAACAATCCTATGATGTCGTCTTCAATTTTTATAAAATCATTTTTTATTAAAAAAAAATTTTAAAACGTATATTTGCATGAATCCAGATGACCAATTAGTCAGTGTTATTAAAAACAA